>NC_059166.1:38411857-38711857 GCF_019923935.1 Bubalus bubalis
TTCTGCTTCTGTTAGGTCCATACTATTTCTGTCCTTTATCGAGCCCATCTTTGCATGAAATGTTCCCTTGGTGTCTCTAATTTTCTTGAAGAGATATCTAGTCTTTCCCACTCTGTTGTTTTCCTCTATTTCTTGGCATTGACGGCTGAGGAAGCCTTTCTTATCTCTCCTTGCTATTCTTTGGAACTCTGCATTCAGATATTTATATCTTTCCTTTTCTCCTTTGCTTTTTGCTTCCCTTCTTTTCACAGCTATTTGAAAGGCCTCCCCAGGCAGCCATTTTGCTTCTTTGCGTTTCTTTTCCATGGGGATGGTCTTGATCCCTGTGTCCTGTACAATGTCATGAACCTCCGTCCATAGTTCATCAGGCACTCTGTCTATCAGATCTAGTCCCTTAAATCTATTTCTCACTTCCACTGTGTAAACATAAGGAATTTGATTTAGGTCATTCCCCACTTTATTCAATTTAAGTCTGAATTTGGCAATAAGGAGTTCATGATCTGAGCCACAGTCAGCTCCCAGTCTTGTTTTTGCTGACTGTATAGAGCTTCTCCATCTTTGGCTGCAAAGAATATAATCAATCTGATTTCAGTGTTAACCATCTGGTGATGTCCATGTGCAGAGTCTTCTCTTGTGTTGTTGGAAGAGGGTGTTTGCTATGACCAGTGTGTTCTCTCGGCAAAACTCTATTAGCCTTTGCCCTGCTTCATTCCATATTCAAAGGCCAAATTTGCCTGTTATTCCAGGTGTTTCTTGACTTCCTACTCTTGCATTCCAATCTCCTATAATGAAAAGGACATCTTTTTTGGGTGTTAGTTCTAAAAGGTCTTGTAGGTCTTCAGAGAACCGTTCAACTTCAGCTTCTTTAGCATTACTGGTTGGCGCATAGGCTTGGATTACCGTGATAATGAATGGTTTGCCTTGGAAACAAACAGAGATCATTCTGTCGTTTTTGAGATTGCATCCAAGTACTGCATTTCGGACTCTTTTGTTGACCATTATGGCTACTCCATTTCTTCTAAGGGATTCCTGCCCACAGGAGTAGATGTAATCGTCATCTGAATTAAATTCACCCATTCCAGTCTAGATTCCTAGAATGTCGACGTTCACTTTAGAAAACTTTCAGCCACTATTTCTAAAATAATTTTATCTTGCCCCTTCTTCTGGGACTAATATCACATATATTTTATGGTAATTGGAGTTCACCCACAGCTCACTGATGTCTTGTTCATTTTTTAATTATTTTTTTCTTTGTTCTTGTAAGTTCTTTTGTTATGTCTTCAAGTTTACTAATCTTCTTTCAGCACTTAGTGGTTGTTGATATCACCAGTTGTTTATCTAATTGGTTGTATATTTGTCATCTCATACATGGTAGTTTTTATCTCTAGGAGTTTGATTTGAGTATTTTTTATTTTGTTTCTATGTTTCATGTCATAGTATGATGTCATAGGAAGATTCTTGGGCTTTATTCTTGGTTTCTGAAATAAAGACACTAAAATCCTTGGAATTTCTTAAGTGATACATGATAAGATTCTCTTTCATTCTAATACAATGTTTCTTGGAGACTTCGATAGCTTTAGGATGGGGATGGTTACCAGAAAGACCAAGTTCTGATTGGAAACTGAGAACTTTCAGTCCTATCCACAACCTCCAAGGGTGGGAGATTAAATTAACTGCTAATGGACAGTAATTTCATCAATAAATTCTATGCACTCAAATCCCCCCAAGAAGTCCTAAATGAGTTCCCAGCTCAGTGAAAACATAGAAGTACTGGGAAACGTATGTGCACAGAATGGACATGGCAACTCTACTTCCCTCACCCTGCCTTTTGTGTATCTTTCCATTTTACTCTTTATAACGAACCTATAATAGTAAATAAAGTACCTTCCCAAATTCTGCAAGCCAGTCTAACTAATTATTGGGCCTGAAAGAGGTAGATTGTGGAAACACCTCCAACTTCATAATCAAGTTAAACAGAAGAGTGAGTAACCTAGGGGCCTGATGTTATGACTGGCATCTGATCTGAGAAGTTTTGTGGGACCGAGCTCTTAAACTAGTGGAGTCTTAAGTTAACTCTGGGTAGTTAGTGTCAAAATTGAATTACATTATAGAATACCCAGTTGAAGAATTGATTGGTATGAGGAAAAAACCCAACACATTTGGTATCAGAAGTGTTGTGACTAAAAATAGCTCACATAGCCAATAAATCATTGCAAAATACAATGTCATGAAGTTTTGCCAAATGTTTTCTTCTAAGAGTTTTATTTTAAGCTCTTACTTTTAGATATTGCTCCATTTTGAGTTATTTTTTGTAAATGGTATGAGGATCCACCTTTATTCCTTTGCATGTGGGTATCCAATTTTCCATGTACAAGGGTTTGAAAATAGTGTCTTTTTCCCATTGAATAATCTTGGAAATCTTGCTGAAGATCATTTGACCATAAATGTAAGTGTTCATTTGGGGGTTTTTATTTTGTTCCATTCATCCATTTGTCTTTTATATTAGTGTCATGCTGTTTTGATTATTATAGCTTTATAATAAGGCTTGAAACCAGGAAGTATAAGGGCTCTAACTTGGTTCTTTTGTTGAATTGTTTTGGATAATCAAGGTCCTTTCAGATTCCAAGTGAATTTTAGGATGGATTTTTCTGTTTTTGCACTAAACACCATTGGGATTTTATAGATCATTTTGGATAGTTTTGACATCTTCACAATAGTAAGTCTTCCAATTCATGAATAGAGGTATTTTTCCATTTATTTGCCTCTTCTTTATTTCAGGCACTTTTTATTGTTTTCAGTATACATGTCTTTAGTTTCTTTCAGTTTACTTTAGGTTGTATTGTGGTAAAGAACCTGCCTGCCAAGGGAGGAGATATAAGAGACATGGGTTTGATCCCTGGGTTGGGAAGATCCCCTGGAGTGGAAAAGGCCACCTACTCCAGTATTCTTGTCTGGAAAATTCCATGGACAGAAGGCTGGCAGGCTACAGTCCATGGGGCCACGAAGAGTCAGACTTGACTAAGTGACTGAGCACAATAATATTTTCTTCTTTTTGATAGTATTGTAAATAATTTTCTTTTCAGATTACTTATTGTAACTGCACAGAAATATAACTCATTTTTGTGTCTTGATTTTATATCCTGTGACTTTGCTGAACTTGTTTATTAGTTCTATCAGCTATTTTGTGGAAATCTGTGGATTCTTTCTCTTATTCCACATATGAGACTATATCATCAAAGAATGGAGATAATTTTATTTTTTCCTTTCCAATTTGGATACTATTTATCTATTTATTTGTTTCCTAATTACCCTGGCTAGAATTCCCAGGTCCATGTGGCAAAATGGGGCATTCTTTCTTGTTCCTTTAAGTATTATAATCTTTGACTGGATGATAGACATACTTCTATTTCTCCCTTTTATGCATTTATTGTTATAGATTCTACTTTCACATGTTTTAAATGCTGCGATATTGAAATTGTTATTTTTAAGTCAATAATCTCTTAGAGACTTAAATAATATTAAGAAAAAACATCTCATATACTTATACATGTAGTTATTGTGTCTGATAGTCTTCTGGTATCATCTTTATTCTACTTGAAGAACATCCATTAATAATTCCATGTACTGAGTATCTATGATGTATTGATTTAGAATTTGTATGCTTTAAAAAGTCTTTATGTAGCTTTCATTTTTTGAAAAACTTTTTTGGTAAGTATAGAAGCAGGTTCTTTTTTTTTTAAGTGATTTACAGATGCTGCTCTCTTGTTTTTACTGTTTCCAGTGACTTTTTAGTAGTGGTTGATTTTAAAATTTTCTCTTTATGATTGAATTTGATATTTATAATTTGATTATAATGTGTATTGGCAGTTATAGTCTTTATTTTTTGTTGAGTTTCTTAGACTGGTTTTATACACTCAATAAAATTTATTTCTCTTAATTTCAGTTCTTATTTGATAATTCTAATATATTTTCAATTCTGTGTTGTTTTTATTTGTTGCTCTTTCTCTCAATATTGGTCATGTTTTACTAATTTTGGCATGCTGAAAATTTTTGATTGCATGACACAGGCTTAAAATTTTTGTTACTGTTTTGTAGGTTAAGTAAAAATGTATATGTTAAATTAAATGTAAAAGTTTTTTTTTAATTTTCAAGTTTTATTCCTGAAATACATTAGACAATACAAGAGCAGTACTGACTGAAGGATAAGACTTTTCCATGTATGCTACACAAAGCTCTACATTTTAGACACAACCATAATTTCTATCCATATGTAAGCACCGAGCCATATGCCTAAATCTTTTTTGGCCCTGTTTTTATAATCTTTAAAATAGTGATAAGAATCTTTTAAATAGTGATAATAGAATAATCGTAAAATTACATGAAATAATAATTTTAAAAAGCCTAACAAGTAATCAAAGGTAAATAAATGCTAGTTCTCTTCCCTCCCTACCACTAAGCTATCAAGTCAACAAAAAAGTACATTACAAACTGTACTGGATCATAGAGAAGCTTTAAGTTTCATCTTCTAATCTGTCCTAAGGGGAAAAATATGGTTTTGTCCTCTTGGCAGAGTGGGAGTTAGAGTCACTTGGGAGATATCTTTTACATAGAAATGGAACTACTGAAGAGTGAGATCACCAAGAGGGGGACACAGGCAGTTCTGTCACAAGAACAGCTAACATCTATTTAGGAACAAGACAGCAGTGAGAGAATCCTAAAATACGGACATGAGGCTGAAGCCCATCCCTACACTTCAGAGACCCAAGCATAGTCACTCAACTAAGATCAGACAAGGGAGCCAAGAACACTCAATGCAGAAAAGACAATGTCTTCAATAAATAGTATTGCGATAATTGAATAAATATAAGTGAAAGGATGAAACTGGACCCATATCTTACACACTTATAAAAATTAACTCAAAATGAATCAAAGACTTAAATGCAGTACTTGAAAACATGAAACTCCTTGAAGAAAATTCTAAAAAAAAATATAGGAACAAAGCACACCGTTATGAGTTTTGTCAATACTATTTTGAAATGATACAAAAAGCACAGGAAACAAATCCCAAAATAAACAAACAAGACAACATCAAACTAAAAAACAGAAGCAATCAGCAAAGTGAGAAGATGGTGTACATAATGGGAAAAAAATATTTGCAACCATGTATCTGATAAGTGACTAATAACCAAATATACAAACAACTCATGCAATTCAGAAAAAAGATAGCCATTTCCCCAAAGAAGATGCACAAAAGATCAACAGGTACATAAATAGATGCTCATTATTGCAATTTATTAAGAAAATGCAAATGAAAAACAAAATGAGTTATCACCTCACACGATTAGAATATGAACTGTCAAAAAGACAAGAGATAACAAATGGTGGCTTGAATATGAAGAAAACGAAACTCTGTGCACTGTGGGGAGCAGGGATTGTAAATTGGTACAACCACTAGGGAAAACATATGGAACGGCCTCAAAAAATAAAAAATAGAGCTACCATATGATCCAACAAATCTACCTCCAGAAGTATATCCAAAGGGAAACAAAAACACTAATGAAAAGATATCTAAAACCCCAACTTCATAGCAGCAGTGTTTACAATATCCAAGACAGGGAAACCTAAATGTCCATGGAAGGATGAAAGGCTAACGAAGTTCTGGTAAATACATACAATGGAATATTATTTAACCTTAAAGTGCAAAGAAAAGCAAACATTTGCTACCACATGGATAGAGGACCTTTAAGGCATTATGCTAAGTGAAATAAGGCAGAGAAAGACAAATACTGTATGATCTCACTCATATCCAAATTCTGAAAGGAAAAAAAAACAACAACAATACTTGTAGAAAAAGTATTCATAGTACCTTTAGAGAGAGTTCCAGAAAAACCTCTACTACTGCTTTATTGACTACGCCAAAACCTTTGACTGTGTGGATCACAACAAACTGGCAAATTTGTAAAGAGATGGGAACACCAGACCACCTTACCTGCCTCTTGAGAAATCTGTATGCAGTCATGAAGCAACAGTTAGAACCAGACATGGATCAACAGACTGGTTCCAAATTGGGAAAAGAGTACATCAGGGCTATATATTATCATCCTGCTTATTTAACTTGTATACAGAGTACATCATGTGAAATGCCAGACATTTTGCACAAGCTGGAATCAAGATTACCAGGAGAAATATCAATAACCTTAGATACGCAAATTATACCACTCTTATGGCAGAAAGTGAAGAAGATCTAAAGAGCTTCTTGATGAAAGGGAAAGAGGAGAGTGACAAAGCTGGCTTAGAACTCAACATTCAGAAGACCAAGATCATGACATCTGGTCCCATCACTTCATGGCAAATAGATGAGGAAACAATGAAAATAGTGACAGACTTTATATTTTGGGCTCCAAAATCACTGCAGATGGTGACTGAAGCCATGAATAAAAGACACTTGCTCCTTGAAAGAAAAGCTATGACCAACGTAGACAGCATATCAAAAAGCAGAGACATTACTTCCCCAACAAAGGTCCACCTAGTCAAAGCTATGGTTTTTCCAGCAGTCATGTATGGATGTGAGAATTGGACCATAAACAAGGCTTAGCATCAAAGAATTGATGCTTTTGAACTGTGGTGTTGGAGAAGACTCTTGAGAGTCCCTTGGACTGAAAGGAAATCAAACCAGTCAATCCCAAAGGAGATCAGTCCTGGGTGTTCATTGGAAGGACTGATGCTGAAGCTGAAACTCCAATACTCTGGCCACCTGATGTAAAGAACTGACTCATTGGAAAAGACCCTGATGCTGGGAAAGATTGAAGGCAGGAGGAGAAGGGGATGACAGAAGATAAGGGTGTTGGATGGCATCCCCGACTCAATGGACATGAGTTTGAGCAAGCTCCAGGAGTTGGTGATGGACATGGAAGCCTGGCGTGCTGCAGTTCATGGGGTTGGAAAGAGTTGGACATGATAGCAACTGAACTGACCGACTATAGAAAAAGATCTCATACTTGTGGTTACCAGAAGAGGCAGTTAGGAGGATAGAGAACAGAAGGAAACTGGACAGAAAGTACAAACTTCCAGTTACAAGGTAAGTACTAGGGATGTAATGTACAAGATAACTATAGCTAACACTGCTATATAATATATTAAAAAATTGTGAAGACAGTAAATCTTAACAGTTCTCATCACAAGAAAAGTGTTTTCCCTTTTTGTCTTTCTTTTCTTTTTATTGTATTTAGGTGGGAGGATGGATGATAGCTGAAACTATTGTGATAATCATTTTACAATATGTGTAAATCAAACTATAATGCTGTATGCTTAAATTTAGGCAATGATGTATGCCAGTTGTTTTTCAATAAAACTGGAAAACAATGAAAGAATTTGGGTTAAATTTAATACAATGTTTTAGAAAAACTGACAATGTTTAGGTAATTTAAGCCACAGGAAATAATTGTCTATCAGCAAAACATAATCTGTGCAAATGATTTATTTGAAGTGTTTTGCAATAGCCTCTAACAGTTTTAATCACGAAATCTATATTGGCAGACGCTCATTTATTTGCTCATTAATTCAGATTCTAGTTGAACCTGCTCAGGTATTCATCACTCTCTAGTTGGCCCAAGGACTTCCTCCCGTCTGCTATATCACTTGCTTTTGTTTGAGACTTACGCTTAAGTACAACGGGCAGTGAGAGGATGTGGTCTTCTTTGGTGATCCCCACTTTTCTTTTCCTGGGTTTTTCTTCTGTAGGATTGGCCCCAGATCCAGGGTCAACCACCCATGAAAATGACAACTACCCACCATTTTGGGACCAAATTGGTGGAAACATAGCAGAATTTCCAGTGCAGAATAACAAGATAATTGTTGATCCCTGGAAATATATGGATCGACTAAGAATATTTAAGATCCTTATAACAGAATCAAACAAATATTTTGCTTCATTTGGAAAAAACAATACAGGCAATGTGTTTTGGGCATTGACTTTATTATACGGAAGGCTATTTAAAACAGGTATGTACATTTGAATTATTCCCAAGGAAAATTGCTTTTCTCTTTCTTTGATGCTAGGAGTGGCATTACAGCTAATCCATTTAAGTGTTACTGTCTGAATGCTCATGCATTCAGTCAATATAACCAATGCGGTCAATATAATCGTTTAAGTACTTAGACTTTCGTAATACCTAATCAAATACTTCTTTTAATTAGTAAAGTTATTTGTCACACCTTTGTTTTACATTTTATAGACTTCCTGGTTTAAACATAAATTCCTGCAGCTTTTAAAATAAATTCCTGTAAACTGAAAAAGCTTATTGTTTGAAGAAGAAATGTCCCCTTCTAGATGAAAAAAAATCTTGTTTTTTTAAAGCCTGACAGGCTTCTCAGATAAATGTGACACTATAAATATCTCTGTTTCATGGGGTAAGCTTATTATAGAAAATATGACAGAATTTCTTTTAGCTATGAAATCCAAAGTGAGGTTTCATACAAACTAAGGTAAGGAACATATATTCCCTTAAAAGCCTGGGCTTTGCCTCATAAATATTAGTGGAAAGAATAATAAGATATGGCCCTCACTGCACAGTCTCTTTCCTGTTAGTTGTTAGGTTCAAGCAGAAAAAAAGGGCTGAAAACAAGGAGGAACTGGTCCAGAATGCAGCACGCTCTTCCTGCACTTAAACAAGTAGGATGGGGAGTCAAGTGTGATGCTCAAAAACTCAGCATCCTCTCTGAGAAAGGGAGAAAGCTTCTCTCTTTTCTGCCTCAATTGGGATGAATTTCTCCATCTGTATTTTGCTCTCACTACTTCTTCAATCAATTATCTTATTATTGAGATTCTGGAACTGAATCAGCTTCCCATTCTCATGAAATTCTTTTTTAAATTGTCTTCTTTGGATGTTACTAGATGGAGTCTGGAATGAACCAAGGACTAGAAAGTGGTGCCTTCATATAGAAAAAAAAAAAAAAGCCTTTGCACATTTGAATTATTGCAATGAAGTCTTGATTGATTTAGGAAGAAAAGAAGGACCCACAGAGACTGCCTTGTGAAACACTCTGCAGGTCCAGCTTAGTCAAGAAGGAGTTGGTAAAGAAGATAAATATGGTGTAAAGAAGATAAATATGGTATAAAGAAAATAATAAAGAAAAATAAAAAAATAGAAAGAAATTCAAGAAAGGGTCTGTACAGGCTGGAATTTGTGAGAAGCTTTGAGCTCTCAAAGTGAGTGAAATGCTATTCATATGAATGGACCATATCATTAGCAGGCATAACCCTCTTCTTACTCTTTGGAGGGGAGCATATGAGTCTTTTCTTCTCTTATGACTTTCTATTCAAGGTTCAACTATTTTCACCTACCCTGTTTACTCTGTAGATAGATTTTCAGAGCCTCCCAGTAGTTCACGGTGTGCTTATGAGTCTGGAGTCTCTAGCTGCATATCTATCAACAGTGGCTGGGGAGGTAAGTGTTATATTTCACCATGCTTCTTTATTGATCTGTGACTGTGGGCCTTGCTACCTCTGCTTTTCTATGGGATAGGCTAAATTTGGTTAAATCTCAATATTTCCTTTGTAAACATATACAATTTTCTGTGCAATCTCCCAGGAGATGATCAATTAAAAAAAAAACATGAATGATAACTCTGCTATGGTGATATTTAAATTAATGATGTACAGCACATTGTCATTTCGTGTCAGACATGTGGACATATGCTCAGTCGTGTCCAACTCTTTGAGACCTCATGGACTGTAGCCCAGCAGGCTTCTCTGTTCAAGCAAGAATACTGGAACGGATTTCCATTTCCTACTCCAGGGGATCTGCCTGATCCAGGGATTGAACCCCCATCTCTTGCCATCTCCTGCATTTGCAGGCGGATCCTTTGTCACTGCACCACCTGGGAAGCCATTGTTCATTTTAGATAGATACTGGACTGTGAAGAAAGCTGAGCACCGAAAAATTGATGCTTTTGAACTGTGGTGTTGGAGAAGACTCTTGAGAGTCCCTTGGACTGCAAAGAGATCCAACCAGTCCATTCTGAAGGAGATCAGCCCTGGGAGTTCTTTGGAAGGAATGATGCTAAAGCTGAAACTCCAATACTTTGGCCACTTCATGCAAAGAGTTGACTCATTGGAAGAGACTCTGATGCTGGGAGGGATTGGGGGCAGGAGGAGAAGGGGACGACGGAGGATGAGATGGCTGGATGGCATCACTGCCTCAATGGACGTGAGTCTGAGTGAACTCTGGGAGTTGGTGATGGACAGGGAGGCCTGGCGTGCTGTGATTCATGGGGTCACAAACAGTCGGACACGACTGAGCAAGTGAACTGAACTGAACTGAAGTAAATTCATATACAACTTTCTGTATCCAGAATGTGCCCCTAATAGAAACTTTCCTGACTGTGACTAACCCTAAGTTCTCATAATCATATGCATCTCCTAGAGCCAACAAATTCAACACGATAGTTCAGAGAATAAAGAAAATAAATTATATAGATTAAGCGTTAGTCATTTGGTTAACTCCTACTTTGTAGAGACAGTTAATGGCTCCAGATGTCTCCATCTTATTTTTTTACAGGTATTAGCTACTATGTGGTTATGATGTATTTCCTTGCTGCAATTGAATCTGAGTTTTTGGGGAATTTGCCATATGAGGTAGAGTTACTATCTCGAGAGGAGTACAGATCTAACTTCTGTTACTCAGTTGAGGAATGCCGTGCAGAGTATCCACAAATTATGGATATAGCCAACAGGTTTTATAAGGTAAAAGAATGTAATGATATTGTTATGAATGGAATGAATGAAAACACTGAATGAAGTTCTCCTATTGGGATTTATGATTTAAAAATAGACTAAACTTCACATTTATAATCATTTGAAATTATGTTAGAGTTTTGTCCCTTCCCCCTGTAATCGTTCTACTTAGTATCCTGAAGTGTTCCTAATGGTTAATAGCAAATTGGCATAATTGTATTTATAAAAACATTTTTCAATAGAGTTCATGTAATAATCACCAAATTATGTTTGCCTCGGCAAATAGAACAGCATAAATCTTTCTACAAAGCAAACAAAGTTAAATGACATCTTTAAGTGTTAAAATCTATCCTGAAAATAAATTTCATTTCTAAACAATCAGCTAGATGAGTATGTCACATGTTCTTTTTCAGGAATTCATGATACTGGTAATTAAATGTATTTTAATTTACTTTAAAATCTTTTAATGACATAGATCTTACTCATTCTACAGTATCTGCTGTCCAGAAAGATAGTTTCCACTACCAGCGGTATTCCTCAGTATGACACAGATGAGGACACAGCGATCTTTAAGATGTGGGCAGCCCATCAAGCTGCCGTTGATGTGGCAAAACCGATGTTCAGTGATATGTAAGACAATTGCTTTATGTGATGTAACTAAACTCTGTTTGTTTGTTTTTTTCCTGGCATAGTAAAACATAATGTTTAAGTTTTGGTTGCCTCAAATGTTCATTGCTCATATTTTTCCATAATATCAGGGAACAGTTTTTCCATTTTTATTTGCAGTTCATCTAAGAGTCACATATCACATATCTTGAATGTAGCTTTTCTTAGTTAATCCTTGTCAGTTCACTCTTTCAATGATGTCTCCTTAATTTGAAAAGTTTTCAGTGTAGACCAATTTCTTAATTGTTTTCCTTTAATATTTAATTCTTTTTCTGGTTTTAAAGAAAAAACCTACCCAGTGATTTTCAATGGCTTGGAATTTTTTTGTATGTTTCTCTGTGTGTGTAGAGTCCTATTTATTAATAGTTCATCACTAACTGTGATGTTTCTTCTCTCACTCTACAATATTATCAAAGTCTCTTCTCATCATGTCAACATTAGAGCAATACCTCTCAAAATCAATCATTGCCTTGAGTCTTCCCTTCTTATTAGGAACTTGGGCTGCCATCACCAAATACTATAAATTAGTTGGTTTACATCACAGAAATTTATTTTCTCACAGTTCTGGAGGCTGCAAGTTCAGAACTACGGTGCCACCATAGTCAGCTTCAGCTGAGGGCCCTCTTTCTGGCTTGCAGATGACTGCGTTCTTGCATCATAGCATCTGTGTCTTCACATGGAGAAGAGAGAGAGAAAAAAAATCTGCACTCTAGTCTCTCTTCCTGTTTAGTATGAACTTCAACATGTAAATTTTCAAACTATCATACCTTTTTTCTTAAATTTTGAATTCATGATTTCTCAGTATTGTTGTCCACTCTGACATCATAGAACATGTTTTTAATATTTTATTCAGTTTTTATGGTTGTTTTCTACAAGAGAGAATTGAGCATGCCATTTAAGTCTTTAAATTAGATGAACTCAAGAGAAACCATCTGTTGTTTGTTTGTCCCCTGGCCTTGGCCCCTGTTATGTCCTATTCAAGAAGGTGATTTGATTACTGTGGCAAATTTCTAGTCCACTTCTTATTTCCTAGGAATTAGGAGCAATTATCGGAGAAGGCAATGGCACCCAACTCCGGTACTCTTGCCTGGAAAATCCCATGGATGGAGGAGCCTGGTAGGCTGCAGTCCATGGGGTCGCTAAGAGTCAAGACACGACTGAGCAACTTTATTTTCACTTTTCACTTTCATGCATTGGAGAAGGAAATGGCAACCCACTCCCGT
This sequence comes from Bubalus bubalis, assembly GCF_019923935.1. Classification (NCBI taxonomy): domain Eukaryota; kingdom Metazoa; phylum Chordata; class Mammalia; order Artiodactyla; family Bovidae; genus Bubalus; species Bubalus bubalis. The sequence continues at coordinate 38,424,482 of NC_059166.1, forward strand.
GTTCTTGCCTGGAGAATCCCAGGGACGGGGGAGCCTGGTGGGCTGCTGTCTATGGGGTCACACAGAGTCGGACACGACTGAAGTGACTTAGCAGTAGCAGCATATAAGCATATACACACAATAAACATGAGTCAATGATGTATGTTGTTGAAGAATTTTCAGAAATTGCTATTAGATAACCTATTTGTTATACTGGCTTATAGTATCCAGCCCCTGAACTGTGTTTGTGGAAAACAAGTGACATTAGACATTAGTGGCACAGAAATTAGATATAGGAGAAACACAATGAGAAAGCTCCAAGAATAAATCTAGTGGAAGTAGGAGTTGGTTAAGATGCTACAATTTTTTTAAGTTGTGATTCAAAGTTTTGCTGTCTCTGCTGCTATGTAATAGATTCTTCCCTGGTGGCTCAGATGGTAAAACATCTGCCTGTATCCAGGAGACGCGGGTTCACCCGCTGGGTGGGAAAGATCCCCTGGAGAAGGAAGTGGCAACCCGCTCCAGTAACCTTGCCTGGAAAATCCCATGGAGGAAGGAGCCTTGTAGGCTACAGTCTTTGGGGTAGCAAAGACGCGAACATTACCGAGTGACTGCACTTTCACTTAGATTCTTCAGCTAATGTAGGCACAATGTAGAAGATAGTGTGAGGATTAATTACAATATAATGAAACTGTAGGTTCAGTTCAGGCAACTATTTAATAAATAGCATAAAATTCCTAAGGAACATGGGAGAAAAGACACATTTAGAGTTTAATTTGCGTTTAAATGAAGTATTTTGTAACTCATGCAGCTAACTTTGTGTCCTTCCTTTAGCTCATTCTATTCTTCTGAAACTGAACGAGACTTCACCATGGACTTTCTACTGGCCACAGAATTTTTTGAGGCAGTATTATATCGCCCTTACTTTGAAAGTTCAGCCGAATTCCTAGTGGGTTTCCCACACAGGCTACTCACAGATCAGGATCGCAATGTTCTCATGAGTAACTTCAGCAGACGGGAAAAAGCATTGATTACTGTAGCAAAACTCACTACAAAAATAAACAAAAGCACAGGTATGATTATGAGTTATACTATCCATGAAGCCTAAATGAACCAAAGTCATTTGAGAACAAAATATATTTAATAATCCGTTAAACAAGAATGATTATCTGCTATATTATAGATATATTGACTAATATTATGGCAGTTATGGAAAACTACCTTTCCAGGACCTCACATATCATGTAGCTTCTGCAGTAGTGACAGTTTTAAAATCGACACTTTTATATGTCTCTTCTTAAAATTCTTATTGCTACCCCCAAAATATTCTGGGATCTCGCTTAGGATTCAAAATTGCTAGTCTGTGAAAATCTGGCTCTTCATTATTGTTGTGTCATTCTCCCCGGTGTAAAGTGTGCTCATCCACCAAAACAGAGAATATAAGAAACAGAGATGGTTGGGCTGGAAGTAGGAAGACTGGGTGCAGACAGACAGTTTTATAAAATTTTTGAGCATCAGTTAAATAATGGATATTAAGCTTTCTGTCTTCACACATCATTTTATTTGTTGTCCTTAGGTACAGTATGAATTTCATAGCATTGTTTACATTTTTGAAGAAAAAGTTCATTTGACATTAAATAACATGTCCAAAATTATATACTTTGTAAGTAGCTGAAGCAAACTTAAACTACAGCTTGTTTAAATTCAGTTTTTAAGGTTTTCGTTTTTCTTACTATCTAATATAACCTGCGTTGAAAATATGAAAGCTTTGATGAACTAGTGAATCTTACACATTTAAATCTTAATCATTTAGAATTAGAACTGTGGAGTCTCTTCAGTTCCAGCCCATTTTTTCATGGATTAATCCTAAGGATCAGGGAAGCTACGTTGCAAATATCACTTAGTTTTAGGGACAGTTGGACAGCAACCAGGTTTCCATTCTCGCAGGAAAAGGTTCACTCTAGAAACAAAGCATTACAAACAAGAGTAAGAAAGGAGTTATGATGGGTCTCAACAATTTGTGCTTAATTTACTCCATAAAATATTGTGGTTATTACATTGTGCGAGAATCTTTTGAATACATCTCATTCTCAAATAAGGGAAACAGCTCATCATTTATTATATATGCTGCCAAATGAGCAGAAGAGAAATAGCCCTTCTTTTATGCTGTTAGATTGTCCAACACAATGCATTTCCCTGTATCTTTTGACAAGCCTAATGGTCAGACAGTGTTACTAATATATTACAAATCCTGTCATTAGAATTTTTATCTTATTTTATATATTTTTAGATTTCAAAGTTGTATTCATAATTTTATTAACTGGAAACATAAATGTTTTTATTTTCACAGGAGGTTTATTATTAACAATTTGGAAGAAGCTCATGACTTCAGAATTTGCTCGGGCTACAGGACATTTCTTCATTAAAAGGCTACTCTTAATACCAATTGAGTAGCCTAAATTTATGTTATTATGTGTAGATTAGTTTAATTCTATGAATAAAAGCAATCAAATGTTATAATGACTGCAAAAAGTTTGTTATTCTTATTATCCCTGCTTCATCTTTGTATTTTCAAATTACCAGCCAATAATCCCCCTGCCAACCTCCCCTCAGAATTGAGCTATATACCTGGTTGAAGCTAATTAGTTTCATGGAATGCCTGAGTTACACATGAATAGGTCAATATCTGTGCCAAAGACAGGTTACACTATTGATATTTAAGATTTTGATACTATCTTCAATGCTCATTCATAGATTTCCAGGTAAGCAGGGAAAATTCTCCTCTGAGAGATTATTCTTATAAGATACAACTTTGGGTATTGAAGACACATTTTAAGTAATTTATATTCTAGGATTGAAATCCAAGTACATTGCCATATGAGCACATTTTTCAATTCATGTAATGAATGAGGCTGCTGTTTTAGTATTTGAGCACATGGAGAAATCATTTCACCATCAAGTAGAAAATTTCTGAGCTACTCTAGTGTAAGACCCAGTTCCCTCCTCAGTCAGTCTCTCCAATCAGGGAGCTTCCATAAATCTCTTATCCTTCTCTATCAGAGGGCAGACATACTGAAAACCACAATCACAGAAAACTAACCAATTTGATCACATGGACCACAGCCTGTTAATGAAACTATGAGCCATGCCATGTAACGTCACCCAAGATGGATGGGTCATGGTGGAGACTTCTGAGAAAACATGGTCCACTAGAGAAGGAAATGGCAAAACCCTTCAGTAATCTTGCCTTGAGAACCCCATGAACAGAATAAAAAGGCAAAAACACAGAACACTGAAAGATGAACACCCAGGTCAGTACATGCCAGATATGCTATTGGAAATCAGTGGGAAAATAACTCCAGAAAGAATAACGAGACAGATTCAAAGCAAAAACAACACCCAGCTGTGGATGTGACTGGTGATGGAAGTAAGGTCCAATGCTGTAAAGAGCAATATTGCATAGGAATCTGGAATGTTAGGTCCATGAATCAAGGCAAATTGGAAGAGGTCAAACAGGAGATGGCAAGAGTGAACATCAACATTTTAGGAATCAGCGAACATGGACTGGAATGGGTGAATTTAACTCAGATGGCCATTATATGTACACTGTGGGCAAGAATCCCTTAGAAGAAATGGAGTAGCCATCATAGTCAACAAAAGAGCCTGAAATTCAGTACTTGGATGCAGTCTCACAAACGACAGAACATCTCTGTTTGTTTCCAAGGCAAACCACTCAGTATCACAGTAATCCAAGTCTATGGTCCAAACAGTAATGCTGAAGACACTGGAGCTGAATGGTTCTATGAAGACCTACAAGACCTTCCAGAACTAATACCCCCCCAAAAATGTCCTTTTCATTATAGGGGACTGGAATGCAAAAGTAAGAAATCAAGAAATACCTAGCGTAACAGGCAAATTTGGCCTTGGAGTACAGAATGAAGCAGGACAAAGGCTAATTAGAGTTTTGCCAAGAGAATGAACTGGTCATAGCAAACACCCTCTTTCAACAACACAAGAGAAGACTACACATGGACATCACCAGATGGTCAACACCAAAATGAGATTCATTATATTCTTTGCAGCCAAAGATGGAGAAGCTCTATACAGTCAGCAAAAATAAGACCAGGAGCTGACTGTGGCTCAGATCATGAAACCTATATTGCTGAATTCAGACTTAAGTTGAAGAAAGTAGGGAAAACCACTAGACCATTGATGTATGACCTAAATCAAATCCATTATGATTATACAGTGGAAGTGAGAGATAGATTCAAAGGATTACATCTGATAGACAGAGTGCCTGAAGAACTATGGATGAAGGTTCATGGCATTGTATAGGAGGCAGGGATCAAGACCATCCCCAAGTTAAAGAAATCCAAAAAGGTAAAATGGTCATCTGACGAGGTCTTGCAAATAGCTGTGAAGAGAAGAGAATTGAAAGGCAAAGGTGAAAAGGAAAGATATACCCATTTGAATGCGGACTTCCAAAGTATAACAAGGAGAGATAAGAAAGTCTTTTTCAGTGATCAATGCAAAGAAATAGAGGAAAAGTATAGAATGGGAAAGACTAGAGATCTCTTCAAGAAAATTAGAGATACCAAGAGAACATTTCCTGCAAAGATGGGCACAATAAAGGACAGTAATGGTATGGACCTAACACAAGCAGAAGATATTAGAAAGAGGTGGCAAGGATACACAGAAGAACTATACAAAAAAGATCTTCACGACCAAGATAATCACAATGGTGTGATCACTCACCTAGAGCCAGACGTCCTGGAATGTGAAGTCAAGTGGACCTTAGGAAGCATCACTATGAACAAAGATAGTGGAGGTGATGGAATTCCAGTGGAGCTATTCTAAATCCTGAAAGATGATGCTGTGAAAGTGCTGCACTCAATATGCCAGCAAATCTGGAAAACTCAGCAGTGTTCACAGGACTGGAAAAGTTTAGATTTCATTCCAATCCCAAAGAAAGGCAATGCCAAAAAATGCACAAGTCCACTCATCTCACACACTAGTAAAGTAATGATCAGAATTCTCCAAGCCAGGCTTCAACAGTACATGAACCATGAAATTCCAGATGTTCAGGCTGGATTTAGAAAAGGCAGAGGAACCAGAGATCAAGATGCCAATATCTGTTGGATCATCAAAAAACCAAGAAAGTTCCAGAAAAACATCTATTTCTGCTTTATTGACTATGCCAAAGCCTGTGACTATGTGGAATACAACAAACTTGAAAATTCTTAAAGAGAAAGAAACACAAGACCACCTGACCTGCCTCATGAGATACCTGTATTCAGGTCAGGAAGCAACAGTTAGAACTGGAAATGGAACAATAGACTGGTTTCAAATGCGAAAGGAGTACATCAAGGCTATATATTGTCACCCTGATTATCAAACTGATATGCAGAGTACATCATGAGAAATGCTGGGCTGGATGAAGCACAAGCTGGAGTCAAGATTGCAGGGAGAAATATCAACAACCTCAATATGCAGATGACACCACCCTTATGGCAGAAATTGAAGAAGAACTAAAGAGCCTCTTGATGAAAGTGAAAGAGGAGAGTGGAAAAAGTTGGCTTAAAAATCAGCATTCAGAAAATGAAGATCATGGTATCTGGTCCCATCACTTCATTGCAAATAGATGGGGAAAGAGGGGAAACAGTGGCAGACTATTTTCTTTGGCTCCAAAATCACTGTAGATGGTGACTGAAGCCATGAAATTAATAGATGCTTGCTCTTTGGAAGAAAAGCTATGACCACCTTAGCATATTAAAAAGCAGAGACATTACTTTGCCAACAAAGGTCCATCTAGTCAAACCTATGGTTTTTCCAGTAGTCATGTATGTATGTGAGATTTGGACAATAAAGAAAGCTGAGTGCTGAAGAATTGATGCTTTTAAACTGTGGTGTTGGAGAAGACTCTTGAGAGTCCCTTGGACTGCAAGGAGATCAAACCAGTCCATCCTGAAGGAAATCTGTCCTGAATATTCATTGGAAGGACTGATGCTGAAGCTGAAACTCCAATACTTTGGCCACCTGATGTGAAGCACTGACTCATTGGAAAATACCCTGACGCTGGGAAAGATTGAAGGCAGGAGGAGAAGGGGTGACAGAGGATGAGATGATTAGATGGCATCACCAACTCAATGGACCTGAGTTGAGTAATATCTGGGAGTTGATGATGGACAGGGAGGGCTGATGTGCTACAGTCCATGGGGTCGCAAAGAGTTGGACATGACTGAGCAAATGAATTGAACTGAACTGATGCTGAGAAAGTTTGAATGCTGGAAGAGAAGGGAATGCCAGAGGATGAGATGCTTGGATGGCATCACCTATTCAATGGACATGAGTTTGTGTAAACTCCAGGAGTTGCTGATGGATAGGGAGGCTTGGTGTGTTGCAGTCCATGGGGTTGCAAAGAGTCAGACATGACTGAGCAACTGAACTGCACTGAACTCTAGTGTAAACTAAACAAAACTAAAAATTTCCTTTTAAATATAATTTTTGTTATAATTGGAGCCCTTAAATGAAAAAATGCACATAATAAAAATGAGTTCAAATTATCTGAAACTCACCATATTTAAATCACTGCTAATGGCACTAATCAAACTATGTAGGCTAATTATCTTCTGGTGTTTCTGACCACCTGTCATACCTTTTCCCAATATTATGCCACTTTTTAATTTCCCCTCAAAACCCAGTATTCCTTAACTACCTCTCCACCAAAGCGGTCTCCTATGAAAATAAATGATGTTTTATATTATCTGTTATTCCCCATGAGAAGGACATATTAAGCAAAAGCCACTTTTTGAAAGTAAAAAATAGGTTTATCAATGTCTCAATACAAGTGAGATATCTTTGAAAGTGAAAGTGAAGTCGCTCAGTCGTGTCCTACTCTTAGCGACCCCATGGATATCACCAGGTTCACCAGGCCCTCCGTCCATGGGATTTTCCAGGCAAGAGTACTGGAGTGGGGTGCCATTACCTTCTCCGTAAACAGCGGCTAGGCACATTATGTTTACTTGGAGCTGGTATACTTGGTGACAGCCTTAGTGCCCTCGGACACGGCATGCTTGGCCAGCTCCCCAGGTAGCAGCAAGCGCACGGCAGTCTGGATCTCCCTGGGAGTGATAGTTGAGCGCTTGTTGTAATGCGCCAGGCGCGATGCCTCGCTAGCAATGTGCTCGAAAATGTCGTTGAGGAAGGGGTTCATGATTCCCATGGCCTTGGACGAGATGCCGGTGTCCGGATGAACTTGCTTCAGCACCTTGTACATGTACACGGAGTAGCTCTCCTTGCGGCTGCGCTTGCGCTTCTTGCTGTCCTTCTTCTGGGCCTTGGTCACAGCTTTTTAAGATATCTTTATGTAAAAATAAAACTAATAACTGAAGTGACAAAATGTATCAAACCCTAAAAATACCCAAATCACCAAAACAAACTTGCGATAGAAGAAAAAGGTAGAAGTATCACACTTTCTAGTTTAAAACTATAAACTGAAATCAGTAGTGGCCACAGTACTGGAAAAGGGCAGTTTTCATTCCAATCCCAAAGAAGGACAATGCCAAAGAATGTTCAAACTACCATATAATCATGTTCTTTTCATATGCTGCTGCTAAGTCACTTCAGTCGTGTCCAAGTCTGTGCGACCCCATACACAGCAGCCCACCAGGCTCCCCTGTCCCTGGGATTCTCCAGGCAAGAATGCTGGAGTGGGTGGCCATTTCCTTCTCCAATGCATAAAAGTGAAAAGTGAAAGTGAAGTCGCTCAGTCCTGTCTGACCCTCAGTGACCCCATGGACTGCAGCCTTCCAGGCTCCTCCGTCCATGGGATTTTCCAGGCAAGAGCACTGGAGTGGGGTGCCATTGCCTTCTCTGCATTTCATATGCTAGCAAGTCAACATTCAAAATCCTTCAAGATAGGCTTCAATAGTATGTGAACTGAGAAATTCCAGGTGTATAAGCTGGGTTTACAAAAACAGATGAACCAGAGGTCAAATTGCCAACATTCATTGGATCATGAAAAAAGCAAAGGAATTCCAGAAAAACATCTGCTTCTTCTTCATTGACTACTCTAAAGCCTTTGATTGTGTGGATCACAACAACCTGTGGAAAATTCTTAAAGAGATAGGAATACCAGATAACCTTAGCTGTCTCCTGACAAACCTATATGCAGGACAAGAAGCATCAGTTAGAACCAGACTTGGAACAACAAACTGGTTCAAAATTGGTAAAAGAGTACAACAAGGTTGTCTATTGTCAGCCTGCTTATTTAACTTCTATGCAGAGAGTAGCATGCAAAAAACCGACTTGGATAACACACAAGCTGGAATCAAGATTGCCAAGAGGAATGTCAATAACCTCAGATATGCAGATAATACTACACTAATGGCAGAAAGTGAAGAGAACTAAAGAGCCCTTGATGAGGGTGAAAGAGAAGAGTGAAAAAGCTACCTTAAAATTCAACATTAGAAAAACTAAGATCATGGCATCCAGTCCCATCACTTCATGAAAAATAGATGGGGAAACAGTGGAAGCAGTGGCAGATTTTATTTTCTTGGTCTCCAAAGTCATGGCAGACAGTAACTGCAGCCATGAAATTAAAAGACACTTGCTCCTTGGAAGGAAAGCTACAAAAAACTTAGTGTATTCAAAAAGCAAAGACATCACTTTGCCAACATAGGTCTGTCTAGTCAAAGCTATGGTTTTTCCAGTAGTCATGTATGGATGTGAGAGTTGTATCGTAGAGAAGGCTAAGTGCCAAAGAATTGATGCTTCCTAACTGTGGTTCTGGAGAAGACTCTTGAGAGTCCTTTGGACAGGAAGGAGATCAAAACAGTCAATCTTAAAAGAAACCAATCCTGAATATTCACTGGAAGGACTGATGCTGAAGTTGAAGCTCTAATACTTTCACCACCTGATGCAAAGTGTTGACTGGAAAAGATCCTGAGGCTAGGAATGATTGTGGAGAAGAGGAAAAGGAGACGACAGAGGATGAGATGGTTGGATGGCCTCATGGACTCAATGGACCTGAGTTTGAGCAAACTCTGGGAGATAGTGAAAAACAGGGAAGCCTGGTGTGCTACAGGTCATAGGGTTCAGAGTCAGACAGGACTTCATGACTGAACAATAACAACAAACCAAAAATGTATGGTATTGCCATACAAAGAGGCACATCAGATCAGATCAGATCAGTCGCTCAGTCGTGTCCGACTCTTTGCGACCCCATGAATCGCAGCACACCAGGCCTCCCTGTCTGCTGGGGTTCAGCCCCTGCTGATCCAGGGTATTCAAAGGAGAGACGGCTTTGGTGACCTATTTATTTATTTATTTATCAAAGATATAAAGAGTAATAGAATGAGGATAGCTCAGTAGGAAAATTCAGTGGAGAAAAGAGGCTGAGTAGCTTGGTTTACACGGAAAATCAATATAACCTGTGACACCAGGTTAGCTCTGACCATGGAGGCCGCAGGCGCCCTCTCAAATAGCAGAAGATGCCCCACCTTAGACACCTTCTCGAGTGGGTCTTAGAAGCCCAGGCAAATAAATGGTCGCAGAGGATTTCCGCGCTCCAGATGGATACTCAGCTGGAAATTGAGGGGAAGAATGATATGGGGAGACCAAGCTTTGGTGAGCAAGGCCCATAGCTTTATTTTCAACAGGGGCTTATATACCCTAAGTTACACATAGAGGATAATAGGGGATGCAGTCAGCAGTCTTTGAGCCTTATCAAAAACCAGGGTTTTTTTCCTGCAAATTTATCGTATACAAATGGTTTAGGTGATTTACATTATCTTCTGGCCAGAAGGCCTATTAACATTTTATGACTCTTGACAAAGACTTATCAACCATAAGACTTATTTTCTCTAAGAATAATTATTTTAAGGTTTGGTGCCATCTTCTGAAGGTGTTAGATAAAATTGCATTCCTATAGGGTGGATGTGTAATGGGTTTACAACAAAGGAAAGAATTTATTACCTTAAGGGTCTAAAGTTACTAACACCAAGGCCACTACTTATTTTTTCTACATACCAACTATATTAATTAATACATATTCAAGGATACAATACAGGGGATGTGAAAACTTGGCAGCAACCATTGGTTCATCAATGAAATCTTTTACTAGTTTTATTCTGACAGTTTCTAACTCTCTGAGAGGCTCTAAGCTATTTGAATATCTTAAGCTTCCCGTGCCTCTCGAGGCTGGGAGACTATAATAAACAACCGTATGCATAGCTGTAAGAGTCCGGGTAAACTTGTTAGGCGAGTTAGAGAGCTATCTGAGGGGTTTGGATTTAAACACTCCTAATTGCCCAGGAACTTTATTAATTGGAGCTGTACGTTAACTCTTTGACAGAGAGAGCGAGATGGTGGTGGGGAACAGCCCCCAGTAAAGTCAGAGGTGAGAGCACAAAGCAGTAAAGTAGGCAGACTCTGGTTTTTTTGGGGTAGATGCTCGAGAATATCCAGGGGGACTCCTGAGGCTCGATCCCGCCTTTGCGTATGCCGAGCCTCCTTCCTCATGACTTTTGTCACGAGTGGAATGCCTCACCGGCTCCCGGCACCTGTCCATCACCAACTCCTGGAGTTCACTGAGACTCACGTCCATCGAGTCAGTGATGCCATCTAGCCATCTCATCCTATGTCGTCACATAGATTAATTTAAATAAATAGAGAGCCAGAAATAAACCCAAACAGATACAGTCAATCAATTTACAACAAAGGAGGCAAGAGTTACATGGGGAAAGGGCAGTTCTTTTCATATATGGAGTTGGGAAAACTGAAGACTCATGTGTCCAAAAAAAAAAAAAAACAGACTGGATGACTGTCTTACAATATACACAAAACTTAACTCAAAATTTATGAAAGACTTGAGAATAACACCTGAAGCTATAAAAGTCCTAAAACAAAATATAGATCGAAAGATCCTTGACATTGTAATAGATGCCCAATGCAGAGGCAACAAAAGCAAATTAAACAAGTGGAAACACATAATCAAAGTGTTAGTCGCCCAGTCATGTTTAACTCTTTGCGACACTATGGCTGCAGCCTGCCAGGCTCCTCTGTCTATGGGGATTCTCCAGACAAGAATACTGGAGTGGGTTCCATTTTCTACTCAAGGGGATCTTCCCTCAGGGATTGAATAGGGGTCTCCTGCATTGCAGGGAGACTCTTGACCATCTGAGCCACAAGAGAAGCACATAATACTGAAGTGGGCTGCATTTCCTTCTCCAGGGGATCTTCCTGATCTAGGGGTCAAACCCACATCTCCTGATTCTCCTGCAATGAAGGCAAATTCTTTACCTCTGAGCCACCAAGGAAGCCCAGTCAAAGCTGGGTCAATAAATCATAAGCTTGGTGGGCAAAATTTCTTCAGGACAAATTCTGTATAGGCTTGTACACATCTGGGACAGGGAATACTGGTGTGTTTCAGTCCCTGGGGTTGTGCAAAGTCAGACATGATTTGGCGACTGAACAACAACACTTCTAAGGAAGAATGTAAAGAATATAATTTTAACTACTTCCCTGTGAGATTCCCTGTAAAATTCAATGATGGCTCAGACGGTAAAGCATCTGCCTACAATGCAGGAGACCCGGGTTCAATCCCTGGGTCGGGAAGATCTCCTGGAGAAGGAAATGGCAACCCACTCCAGTACTCTTGCCTGGAGAATCCCATGGATGGAGGAGCCTGGTGGGCTACAGTCCATGGGGTCGCAGAGAGTTGGACACGACTGAGTGACTTCACTTCATCCCTGTGAGAACAGAATAACACAGTCCTTAGCATAAGAAGACATTTTGTAAGTAAGTACCAAATTACTGAAATTACTCAGAAAAATACTAAGTGTACAATTTCCTATGACTTTGCCTGATATAATAGCAAGAATTTGTGAAAAAATTCTTAAATAAGCATGAATGGGATGGGATTTCATAGTCAGTACTCTCTCACATAAATCTTGGATGTTTTTGTCTTGGCCACTCAAAAATGTGACCAGAATTATTTAAGGATTCTCTAAGCTTTCTTGGGAGATTCAGTCAGTTCAGTTCAGTTCAGTCACTCAGTTGTGTCTGACTCTTTGCGACCCCATGAATTGCAGCACGCCAGGCCTCCCTGTCCATCACCAACTCCTGGAGTTCACTCGAACTCACGTCCATCGAGTTGGTGATGCCATCCAGCCATCTCATCCTCTGTCGTCCCCTCTCCTCCTGCCCCCAATCCCTCCCAGCATCAGGGTCTTTTCCACTGAGTCAACTTTTCACATGAGGTGGCCAAAGTACTGGAGTGTCAGCTTTAGCATCGTTCCTTCCAAAGAACACCCTTTAGAATGTTCTCCTTTAGAATGACAGGTTGGAACTCTGCAGTCCAAGGGACTCTCATTATTAAATTATTATTCTAATGTGACTCTTAGCCATATTGTTAATACTTCTTTGCAATATATTTCTCAAGGGTATGATCATAATTCTTATAAAGATAACTCCACAGTCTCTTGTGCACAAAAGATAACTGTGATTTATGTAGTCATTGGAACCTACATTATCTGAAAGAAAGCTTAGGTTTCCCTAAAACAGCACATTAGCCAATATCATAACACTCTGGATATTCTTATATTTCCTTGTTTTCTTATATTTTTTTCCCTTACCACCCAACACCTTCTCAAGCTGTTGATGGAAATTGATGTATATATTATCTTTCAAAGGAAAGTTTATATATTTTCTTATATAATCAGTCCCTATTGTTGTTATATAAATTTGGATATTCTAGATTGTTCCCCAAGACACCTGGTGATGTTACAACAACAGGTTTTTCTACTTCCCAGTGGTGCGGTGGATAGGAACTCACCTGCCAATGTAAAGGTCATGGGTTTGATCCCTGGTCTGGGAAGATTTCACATGTCACAGAGAAGTTAAACCCAAGTGCCAAAATTATGTGGACTTATTAGGTGATATTAGTGGTATATTGTCACCCTGCTTATTTAACTTATATGCAGAGTTCATCATGAGAAACGCTAGGCTGGAGGAAGCACAAGCTGGAATCAAGATTGCCAGGAGAAATATCAATAACCTCAGATATGAGGATGACACCACCCTTATGGCAGAAAGTGAAGAGGAACTAAAAAGCCTCTTGATGAAAGTGAAAGAGGAGAGTGAAAAAGTTGGCTTAAAACTCAACATTCAGAAAACGAAGATCATGGCATCTGGTCCCATCACTTCATGGCAGATAGATGGGGAAAGAGTGGAAACAGTGTCAGACTTTATTTTTTGGGGTTCCAAAATCACTGCAGATGGTGATTGCAGCCATGAAATTAAAAGATGCTTACTCCTTGGAAGGAAAGTTATGACCAACCTAGATAGCATATTTGAAAGCAGAGACATTACTTTGCCAAAAATGGTCCCTCTAGTCAAGGCTATGGTTTTCCCAGTGGTCACATATGGATGTGAAAGTTGGACTGTGAAGAAAGCTGAGCACTGAAGAACTGATGCTTTTGAACTGTGGTGTTGGAAAAGACTCTTGAGAGTCCCTTGGACTACAAGGAGATCCAACCAGTCCATTCTGAAGGAGATCAGTCCTGGGTGTTCATTGGAAGGACTGATGCTAAAGCTGAAACTCCAGTCCTTTGGCCACCTCATGCGAAGAGTTGACTCATTGGAAAAGACTCTGATGCTGGGAAGGATTGGGGGCAGGAGGAGAAGGGGTTGACAGAGAATGAGATGGCATCACTGACTTATGGACATAAGTTTGAGTGACCTCCAGGAGTTGGTGATGGACAGGGAAGCCTGGCGTGCTGCAATTAATGGAGTGGCAAAGACACGACTGACAGACTGAACGGAACTTATGGCAGAAAGTAAAGAAGAACTAAAGAGCCTCTTGATAAAAGTGAAAGAGAAGAGTGAAAAAGTTGGCTTAAAGCTCAACACTCAGAAAACTAAGATCATGGCATCTGGTCCCATCACTTCATGGCAAATAGATGGGGAATCAGTGGAAACCGTGGCTGACTTTATATTTCTGGGCTTCAAAATCACTGCCATGAAATGAAAAGTCATTTACTCCTTGAAAGGAAAGTTATGACCAACCTAGGCAGCTTATTAAAAAGCAGAGGCATTACTTTGTCAAAGGTCCATCTAGTCAAGGCTATGGTTTTTCCAGTGGTCATGTATGGATGTGAGAGCTGGACTATAATTCTTCGGCATTCAACCTTCCTTATGGTCCAATGATCATATCTGGACATAACTACTGGAAAAACCATAGCTTTGACTAGATGGATCTTTGTTGGCAAAGTGGTGTCTCTGCTTTTCAATACACTGTCTAGGATTTTCGTAGTTTTACTTTCAAGCTACAAGTGTCTTTTAGTTTCATGGCTGTAGTCACTGTCTGCAGTGATTTTGGAGCCCAAGGAAATAAAATCTGCCACTGTTTCCATTGTTTCCCCATCTATTTGCCATGAAGTGATGGGACCAGATGACATGATCTTAGTTTTTGGAATGCTGAGTTTTAAGGCAGTTTTCTCACTGTCCCTTTTCACCCTCATCAAGAGGCTCTTTAGTTCCTCTTTGCTTTCCGCCATTTGTGTAGTATCGTCTGTATATCTAAGGTTGTTGATATTTCTCCTGGCCATCTTAATTCGAGTTTGTGAATCAGCCAGCCTGACATTTTGCATGATGAACTATGCAAATAAATTAAATAAGCAGGGTGACAATATATAGCCTTGATATACTCCTCTTCCAATTTTGAACCAGTTCGTTGTTCCATGTAAACAGTGTTAACTGTTGCTTCTTAAACATGACATGCATAGAGGTTTCTCAGAAGGCAGGTAAGGTGGTCTGGTATTCCCAGACTTTTCCAGAGTTTGCTGTAATCTGCACAGTCAAAGGCTTTAACATAATCAATGAAGCAGAAGAAGATGTTTTTCTGGAATTCTTTTGCTTTATCTATGGTACAGCAGAGGTTGACAATTTGATCTCTTGTTCCTCTGCTTTTTCTAAATCTAGCTTGTACATCTGCAAGTTTTTGGTTCATGTATTGTTGAAGCCTAGCTTGAAGGATTTTGAGCATTACCTTGCTAGCATGTGAAATGAGCTCAATCGTATGGTAGTTTTTACATTCTTTGGCATTGCCTTTCTCTGGAATTGGAATGAAAACTGACCTTTCCAGGTCACCTTATAGTGATGACAGAAAGGTTAACATAATGTTTATAACACCTCATATCAGTTAGCCTCCTATTTTTTCCTAAGTCTTCTAACTCCCCAAATCCTTTTGCTCTATATACTAATTATATACCATTTATATCCTGTTATCAAGATAACTGCCAGAGGTACTGCTTAGTAAGTTCTGGTTCCATCTGGCCTTGGAGGATAACAATAAGCCAGACCCTAAGCAATAAGTTTTCACAACACAGGTACTCATGTATCATTGTGAAGCACAACCCATGGGCACAGCACATGGTTCTGGCTCAAAACTGTGGGACTTAGATACCACAGGGTATGTAGTTTCATTTTTAATTCATGATATCCTGGACATGATGTAATAGCAATATAATAAACCCATTTTCCAGTGATAGTGTATTAAACTGAAGCTTGTACAATGTTTCTACATGCCGAGGAATGGCAGATTGCCAACAAATTACCAGGAGCTAGAGGAGAGGCATGAAACAGACTCTTCCTCACAGGCCTGGAAAGGAATCAATCCTAGCAGCACCTTGATCTTAGGTTTCTAGACTCTAGAATTGTGAGAAACTAAATTCTGTTGTTTAAGTCACTCAGTTGGTGGTATTTTGTTAAGACAGCCCTTGGAAAACTAATATTAATACAATATCCTAAACCCTGAACTTGAGAATATGTTACACTTCATGACAAAAGAGACTTAACAGATGTGATTAATTCAGGGATCTTGAGATGGGGGCATTAAGCTGAATTATCGGGTTCAGCCCAGTGGACTCACAAGATCCTTATAAAGAAGATGCCTGATGATCCGAGTGAGATGTGATAGTAGATGGGAGGACCAGACCACAGGTTGCAGTGATGAAAGGGAGGGATCGCAAGACATTTAAGTGGCCTCTAGAAACTAAAATGCAAGGAAATTGATTTTGCCTTCAGAAGCTTCAAAAAGAATCAGTCCTGTGAACATCTTGAATTAAGTTCAGTGAAGCCAATATTTGGGCTTTTGAAACCAGAAGTATAATATAATAAATCTGTGTCTCTTGAGTCACTAAGTTTGTAACTTTTTTTTTTTTTTTTGCAGTGCAATAGGAAACTCTGTGTGTCCTGGCATAGAGCTGATGGCAAGTGTGCTGCCTCAGTAACAAACAGGGTCCTTTTGCTAACTACTTCTTTCTAGTAACCAAGTGCTAGCAGATGCTTGGAAGAAAATCCTTCCAGTGTCTGGGAGTTAATTAGGTCTTATTGTCTGACACATCGTATCCATCTCCCAAGACCACCAGTTCTCTTTTTTATACTGGGCAGAGTAGTGTTCAAATCACCAAGAATACTGTTTTTACTGAATATTGCATCTCCAAAAGACATTTCTTTTTACTTGCATCCACTACCCCACCTTCTCCCAGCAAAACCTGGAAAAACACCTCTCTTATTTGTTCCAGGATTCTCTTATATGTTCTTCTGACAAGATAGGTAATTAAGATTGATGCAAGTTTGGGGCCAACTCATCAAAACAAGCCTAGGACAAGTCTCAGAGAAACCCACTTCCCCAAACCACTGTGTTGAATCTCAGAACTTTTCTATGAAGCAAGATGATTAAGTGCATGAAATGATATTGTAACAACACAATCTTTGTAGAAAATTGAATCACTTAACAGTGCAAACTAGTGAGGATATACAGTTGGAGCAAGAAGAGATATGAGATGCAGGCAATTTTTAGAATTTAACATTATTTGATATAGTCTACAGATTAGAAGAAAAGTAAATGAAAGTGGTCAAATAATGTGTTATCCTTTCCTTGTGGTTGACATCAAAGTGAGTTCACTAGTTCTTTTATTTTTCCATAAAATGATAGTCATTCTATCAAAGAATTCATATATCATGAGATGGTCATCATAAAAGTGTCAATACTGTTTTTCTATTCTGCTACTGTATATGTCTGTTCTATTGAACTGATTTTATTTTTGTGATGAGTTCTTTTATTCCTTAAAACTTTACAGAAAAATTGGAAGATAATTTACAGCTATGGTTAGCTGCAGAAAACTGTTGCATTGAAATGCATATCCAAAGATAGGCATCTATATATGGCTTTTGCTGGGTTAAACTGAGAAGTCCTAAAATATCAAACTATATCTAAAAGACATAAAACAGATAAGAAATACCAAGAAAGTGAAATATAAATGGAGGTAATGGTGGTTTGTGGATAAGATTTTTACCATGAATATTTAAAAATTTATATTATATAAATATTATATAGTAACAATATTGCTTGTTTGCTTAGCCAGTCAGGCTTAAAAATTGTACTGATGTTCATTAAGGGAGTTTGGACTATATTCGTGAGGGAGGAGACCAGAATCAGTTAGAGTCCTTATGCTTCCATTTTCAAGAGTCCACTCCATGGAACCACTATTAAGAAGCAGTTTTGGCCCCAGAAAACTGTAAAAAGCGTGTAAAACAGTACATGAAGTGACAGAACTTAAAGGCCTCATTGTCCTTTAAGATGAAATTCACAAACCTATGGGCTTCCTCATTTGTAGCTAATTAACCAATATAGACTAGAGTGCCAGGAACTATACAAAAAAATAAAAAGGCAACATTAAGATACAAGTATCCCTATTTATACAAGAATTTCCCATTCCACATCATTTCAAAATTCACCTAATATAACTTTAAATATTTTGTACTAACCTACCCAGAATTCCTTCCCATCCTTGACACTTCTAGCAAGCATTTAGTGTTGCAGGAATGTGAGCTCAATTGTTAAAAAGGGATTTCATCTGCAGCTTTAAGGGTATGCTGGTCAAAGGATAAAGGTTTCTTTTTTAAGTCACTCTACAAGACCTTTTAGAACTAACACCGAAAAAAGATGTCCTTTTCATTAAGGGGACTGGAATGCAAATGTACAAAGTCAAGAACACCTGGGGTAACAGGCAAATTTGGCCTTGGAGTATAAAATGAAGCAGGGGAAAGGCTAATAGAGTTTTGCCAAGAGAATACACTGGTCATAGCAAACACCCTCTTCCAACAACACAAGAGAAGACTCTACACATGGACATCACCAGATGGTCAACACTGAAATCAGATTGATTATGTTCTTTGCAGCCAAAGATGGAGAAGCTCTATACAGTCAGCAAAAACAAGACTGGGAGTTGACTGTGGCTCAGATCATGAGCTCCTTATTGCCAAATTCAGACTTAAATTGAAGAAAGTGGGGAAAATCACTAGACCATTCAGGTATGACCTAAATCAATTCCATTATGATTATACAGTGGAAGTGAGAAATAGATTAAAGGGACTAGATCTGATAGACAGAGTGCCTGATGAACTATGGATGGAGGTTCATGACACTGTACAGGAGACAGGGATCAAGACCATCCCCATGGAAAAGAAAGGCAAAAAAGCAAAATGGCTGTCTGGGGAGGCCTTACAAATACCTGTGAAAAGAAGAGAAGTGAAAAGCAAAGGAGAAAAGGAAAGATATAAGCATCTGAATGCAGAGTTCCAAAGAATAGCAAGGAGAGATAAGAAAGCCTTCCTCAGCAGTCAATGCAAAGAAATAGAGGAAAACAACAGAATGGGGAAGACTAGAGATCTCTTCAAGAAAATCAGAGATACCAAAGGAACATTTCATGCAAAGATGGGCTCGATAAAGGGCAGAAATGGTATGGACCTAACAGAAGCAGAAGATATTAAGAAGAGATGGCAAGAATACACAGAAAAACTGTACAAAAAAGATCTTCACAACCCAGATAATCACTATGGTGTGATCACTGACCTAGAGCCAGACATCCTGGAATGTGAAGTCAAGTGGGCCTTAGAGAGCATCACTATGAACAAAGCTAGTGGAGGTGATGGAATTCCAGTTGAGCTATTCCAAATCCTGAAAGATGATGCTGTGAAAGTGCTGCACTCAATATGCCAGCAAATTTGGAAAACTCAGCAGTGGCCACAGAACTGAAAAAGCTCAGTTTTCATTCCAATCCCAAAGAAAGGCAATGTCAAAAAATGCTCAAACTACCTCAAAATTGCATTCAATTCACATGCTAGTAAAGTAATGCTCAAAATTCTCCAAGCCAGGCTTCAGCAATATATGAACCGTGAACTTCCAGATGTTCAGGTGGTTATCGAATAGGCAGAGGAAGCAGAGATCAAATTGCCAACATCTGCTGGATAAGGAAAAAGGAATAGAGTTCCAAAAACACATCTATTTCTGCTTTATTGACTATGCCAAAGCCTTTGACTGTGAGGATCGCAATAAACTGTGGAAAATTCTGAAAGAGATGGGAATACCAGACCACCTGACCTGCTTCTTGAAAAACCTGTATGCAGGTCAGGAAGCAACAGTTAGAACTGGACATGGGACAACAGACTGGTTTCAAATAGGAAAAGGAGTACGTCAAAGGTGTATATTGTCACCCTGCTTACTTAACTTCTATGCAGAGTACATCATGAGAAACGCTGTGCTGGAAGAAGCACAAGCTGGAATCAAGATTGCCGGGAGAAATATCAATAACCTCAGATATGCAGATGACACCACCCTTATGGCAGAAAGTGAAGAAGAACTAAAGAGCTTCTTGATGAAAGTGAAAGAGGAGAGTGAAAAAGTTGGCTTAAAGCTCAACATTCAGAAAACTAAGATCATGGCATCTGGTCCCATCACTTCATGGCAAATAGATGGGGAAACAGTAGCTGACTTTATTCTGCTGGGCTCCAAAATCACTGCAGGTGGTGACTGCAGCCATGAAACTAAAAGATGCTTACTCCTTGGAAAGAAAGTTATGACCAACCTAAGCAGCATACTAAAAAGCAGAGACATTCATTTGCCAACAAAAGTCCATCTAGTCAAGGGCATGGTTTTTCCAGTGGTCATGTATGGAATGAGAATTGGACTATAAAGAAAGCTGAGCACCGAAGAATTGATGCTTTTGAACTGTGGTGTTGGAGAAGACTCTTGAGAGTCCCTTGGACTGCAAGGAGATCCAACCAGTCCATCCTAAAGGAGATCAGTCCTGGGTGTTCATTGGAAGGACTGATGTTGAAGCTGAAACCCCAATATTTTGGCCACCTGATTCGAAGAGCTGACTCATTTGAAAAGACCCTGATGCTGGGAAAGATTGAGGGCAGGAGGAGAAGGGAACGAGTGAGGATGAGATGGTTTGATGGCATCACCGACTCAACAGACATGGGTTTGGGTGGACTCCGGGAGTTGGTGATGGACAGGGAGGCCTGGCGTGCTGCGCTTCAAGGGGTTGGAAAGTCGGACACGACTGAGCGACTGAACTGAACTGAACTGAACTTACTTCTGATATCAGATCTCTTTTTCTTAGTTTTTTGAATTTCAACAATGTTTCTGGACTTGCAATTACTAGAGAATTTTAGATCATGTGGTCCATGTTTAAAGCATTGAGAAAAAAGTCGTCCCTTTCTTTTATATTTCTCTTCTAACCTTCAGAATTATATATCATCCTCTTGATGTGTATATAAAATATTCTTATGGGCGAAAGTCTTTTTAGTAAGGTTCAGAATATTTACTTTGTCTCTGATATATTTTTTTTAATGGCAGTAGTGTTCTGAGGAAGAAAAAATTATCCTCCTGACTGTCCCTCCAGGAGTAACTGGTTTCAAGTCTAGGAAAAAAAGAGTTATCAGATTGGGCCTTTTGCTCTTGAATAGTTCAGAGCTGACTTTCTAAGGTAAAAATGCTACTGATAGGACCCAAACACTGAAAGCTTGCCTCTTTTATGAATGTTATGCCAAGATCTGTCACTATTGTCCCTGAGAATAAAGAACTTGGAAACTCTATTCCAGATGCTCAAATCTTTTAAGTTTAAGAAATTCTGCTTCAGCCTATTACAAAGATACTCCAACTGGAATTGCTGCTTGCATAAGAACTAAAAAGCAGGATAAAATATATAAAATTTATTTCCAGACAGGAGAAAGCAATCAGGAGAAGGAAGTAATGGTTTAGAAAAAAGGAAACAAATCTAGTGAGTCCTAAAAGCCATAATTTTCTGCCATTTGCTAAGCTCAAGAAACAAAAACCCAAGACTCCAGAGCTTATCCTGAATTGAGGAGAAAAAGGTTGGACTTTAGGGAAAGTAAAGCTATCAGAATTTGCAAAGTATAATGCCAGGATAAAAAGGAAAGCATGCAAAGACAGAACTTCAGAAATTTGCTTAGAGTTCTCCTCCCCTCCAATCTTTTATTTGAATAGCAATCGGCATAGGTATAGAATGAAACTCTACAAGACAAAAGGAAAAACATTTTCTGGGAGTGCATAAGCCTTCAAATTCCCTAAGTTCCTAGAAGGCCATCACTCATTCAAGTTGCCTCCAACCATATGGAGGACTTTTTGTTGAATAAGTACAACATTCAGTAAACACTCCCTGAATGCCACTTTTTAGTAGTAAAGAAAACTAGTCCCAGGCAAAGGTGACTCGAGAGTTGCTTCAGGAACATTCTTTATTTATTCTTGAAAATAGTTGACATACAATATTATGTTAGTCCCAAGTGTATTACATAGTGTTTTGACATTTGTATACATTATGAAATAATCACCACAATAAGTCTAGTAATCATCTGACCCCATACAGTTATTATAATATCATTGACCATATTTCTTGTGCTGTATATTACCATCCTCGTGGCTTATTTATTACATATCTGGGAGATTGTGTCTCTAACTCTCTTCACCTATTTTCCCCACCCCACCCCCAGCAATAATCTGTTCCCTGTATCGTTGTTGTTGTTGTTTAGTCACTAAGTCCTGATGGATTCTTTCTGACTCCATGGACTGTAACCTGCCAGGATCCTCTGTCCATGGGATTTCCCAGGCAAGAATACAATATCTATGAGTCTGTGGAAAATAGTACAGAGGCTTCTCAAAAAATTAAAAGTAGAACTGCCATGTGATTCAGCAGTTCCACTTCTGGATATTTACCCTAAGAAAAAAGCAATTCATAAGGATATTTGCATTTTAGAGTTTATTTTGGCATTATTTACAATAGCCAAAGTAAGGAAGCAAATGTATTGTCCATTGACAGATGAATAGACAAAAATCACACATAACTCATTGGAAAAGACCCTGATGATGAGAAAGATTGAAAGCAAAAGAAGAAGAGGGCAGCAGAGGATGAGATGCTTGGATAGTATCACCAGTTTGTGCATGCTAAGTCACGTCAGTCTTGTCTGACTCTTTGCCACCCTAGGGACTGTAGCCCACCAGGCTTCTCTGTTTATGGGATTCTCCAGGCAAGAATACTGGAGTGGGTTGCCATGTCCTCCTCCAAAGGATCTTCCCAACCCTGGGATGGAACCCAATTCACCAACTCAGTGGACATGGATTTGAACAAACTCTGGGAGATAGTGAAGGACAAGGAAGCCTGGCATTCTGAAATCTGTGGGTATGCAAAGAGTCAGACACAACTTAGTGACTGTACAACAATAACCTGGCCCAATCTGACCAGAAATATTGGCAACAACTCCCTGAAGCTGTGTGGTCCAATAGCACTTGAGCTGAAAGAAGGGCCGACAGTTGATAGTTTGCACAGCAAACCAGTGGCCTTGTTCATCGGGAAAGTTGGAGTGCAGTACCACTTGACCAGAGAATAGTCCACGGCTCCCCGCAACTGCAGAGCAAAGCTGGTGGCCTCAGCAGAAAATTCAGTGCACACTCAGGCTGAATCTGGACCAGAAAACAATGAGCTATACAATCCCTGTGTCCTGGTCTGCTGCCCTGCCAGAGTAGGGAAGCTAATTCATAGTCCCACCTACTACAAAATATACTACCTGGTCCTGACCAAAGAACTCATGCACCGTAGATTCCATTCTGCAACCTCATTTGGGTAGGAAACCAAGCCAGAAGTCCTAGTCAACTGTCCTCAGCCAGAAGTCCTCAGCCAGTGGTGCACCCCATCCCATCTCCATCCTCAAAGGCGGAACATGTGTCTTGCCCCAGAATAGACCATAATAGCAGGCTCCTCCTGCCTTAAAACATTACCAGCAGACACACCCAGAAACCCAAACTGAGCTGAACAGTAAAGAAAAATATCTGCGAGAATAAACTTATAAGGCCTGGAAAAGAAATCCTATTACTCAAATACACAGAAAAAATAATCAGATAAATATGACAAGACCAGTGGAATCTAATAAAGATCTAATAACTGACTCCAAATAAATGGGGAACTATAAACTGTCAGACAAAAAACTCAGACTAATTCTCTAAAAGAAGGTTTAGTGAACTACAAGAAAACACAGAACGAGAACTCGACAGAATTAGGAAACCAACGCATGAGCAACAGAATGAGATGTTTGATAAAAAAAAAATAAAAAAGGAGCAACCGTTAAAAAAAGAAACAGAAATCCTAGAGAAAACGAATACAATAACTGAACTGACGCATTTAATAGAGAGCGACAAAGCAGACTGACTGAATATGCAGAGAAATAGTCCATGAACTAAAGGGATAGGACATTGGAAATTACTGAGACAGGAGAGAAAAAGAAAAAATAATAAAAAAGATTGAAGACAGCTATGGAATTATGGGGCACAATGAAACAAAACATTTGCAATATGAGAACTTCAAAAAGAGAAGAAAATAAGAAAGGGAGAGAAAGTATATATAAAGCAAAAATGACTGAAAACTTCAGAAATCTGGAGAGAGAAATAAACATTCAGATTCATGAGGCTAAAAGAATCTCCCAATAGGCTGAATTCATGTAGAGCTACACTGAAGCACTGTTAGATTCAAAAAACAAACAAACTGAAAAAATCTGTTAGATCTATACTAGGAATTCAATAAAGTTGGAAAATTAACAAATTAACAAAATTAACATACACAGATCAGTAGCAACACTGTTCACTAACAAAATTCTTAAACAAAGTGAAGATTCAATTCCATTTATAACAATATAAATAAAACAAAATACAGAGAAGTAAATTTACTTAAGGTGCTGAAGATCTCTACTCTGAAAATCATTAAAACACTGATGAAAGAAATAAAAGAAGACATAAATCAATGGAAAGATACATTATGCTCATGGATTAGAAAAAATGATGCTGTCAAAAAATTGATACTACCAAAACCACCTTTAAGTTCAAACTAATCCCTATCAAGATTTCAAAGGCATTTATACAGAAGTAGGAAAAAGCACTTCTGAAAATTATATGGAACCACAAAAGACTAAGAATAGCCAAAAAAATATCCTGAGGAAAAAATAACAAGGCACTTATATAGCAAGGCACACTTCCTGATTTCAAGCTATATTATAAAGCTCTAGGCATCAAAACACTAGGTTACCATCACAAAAACAGAAACATAGACCACTTAAACAGAATAGAGAGCCCAGAAATAAATCGGAGCATAATCAATCAACTAGTATCTAACAAGGAAGCCAGGAATACTCAATGCAGAAAAGACAATCTTCAATAAATAGCACTGGGATAACTGAATAAAAACATGTGAAAGAATAAAGCCAGACCCATATTTAACACACTTACAAAAATTAAATTAAAATGAATTGAACACTTAAATTTAAGAACTGAACATATGAAACTCCTGGAAGAAAACATAGGAACAAAGTTCATCAATACTCTTGTTAATGTTTTTTTGAATATAAGTCAAAAAACCACAAGTAACAAATTTAAAAATAAATCAGCAAGACTACATCAAACTAAAAAGAGGAAGAAACCATCAACAAAATGAAAAGACCACCAGAACAATGGGAAAAAATATTTGCAAAACTCTTATCTGTTAAGAGTTTCCCTGGTGCCTCAGACGGTAAAGCGTCTGCCTACAATGCGGGAGACCCGGGTTCAATCCCTGGGTTGGAAAGATCTCCTGGAGAAGGAAATGGCAACCCATGCCAGTATTCTTGCCTGGAAAATCCCATGGATGGAGGAGCCTGGTAGGCTGCAGTCCATAGGGTCACAAAGAGTCGGAAACGACTGAATGACTTCACTTCCATTTTATCTGATAAGGGTTTAGTATTCAAAACATACCAAAAACTCAAACAACTTAGGGCAAAAAACAAAGATATTTTTCCAAAGAAGAAATACAAAAGATCCATAGGTACATAAATAGATGCTCAACATCACAAGTTATTAGGAAAATGCAAATGAAAACCACTATGAGATACCACCTCACACAGTTATACCACCTCACAATGTCTATTATCAAAAGACAACAGATAACAAATGCTAGCATGAATGTGCACATTTGGTGGGATTGTAAACTGGTATTGTCATTATAGAAAACAGTATGGAGCCTCAAAGAATAAAAAATAGAACTACCATATGACCCAGCAATTGTACTTCTGGAACTATGGAAGTGTTAGAGTATGAAAGAGTCATGTCTGACACTTTGAGACCCCATTGACTATAGCCCATCAGGTTTCTCTGTCCTTGGGATTCTCTAGGCAAGAATACTGGAGTGGCCTTCCCACTCCACCAGAATACTGATAGCCCTTCCCTTCTTCAGGTGATTTTCCTGACCCAGGGATCAAACAGAGGTCGCCTGATTTTCAGGCAGATTCTTTACTGTCTCTGCTCCCAGGGAGACCCACTGGGATTATATCCAAATGGTAACTAAAACACTAACAAAAGGATATCTGCACCCCATATTCATAGCTGCTTTATTTACAAGAGCCAAGTCTTGAAAATCTAAGTGTCCACTGATGGATGAAAGGATAAAGAAGTTGTGGTAAACACATACAATGGAATATTATTCAGCCATAAACTGCAAGGAAATCCTGAATTTGCAGCAACATGGATGGACCTTTAAGGTATTATACTAAGTGAAGTAAGTCAAAGAAAGAAAAAAACTATATGATCTTCAGTTCAGTTCAGTTCAGTTCAGTCGCTCAGTCGTATCCGACTCTTTGCAACCCCATGAATCGCAGCACGCCAGGCCTCCCTGTAGATCACCAACTCCCGGAGTTCACTCAGACTCAAGTCCATCGAGTCAGTGACGCCATCCAGCCATCTCATCCTCTGTCGTCCCCTTCTCCTCCTGCCCCCAATCCCTCCAAGAATCAGAGTCTTTTCCAGTGAGTCAACTCTTTGCATGAGGGGGCCAAAGTATTGGAGTTTCAGCTTTAGCATCAGTCCTTCCAAAGAAATCCCAGGACCAATCTCCTTCAGAATGGACTGGTTGGATCTCCTTGCAGTCCAAGGGACTCTCAAGAGTCTTCTCCAACACCACAGTTCAAAAGCATCAATTCTTCGGTGCTCAGCCTTCTTCACAGTCCAACTCTCACATCCATACACAACCACAGGAAACATCATAGCCTTGACTAGACGGACCTTTGTTGGTAAAGTAATGTCTCTGCTTTTGAATATGCTATCTAGGTTGGTCATAACTTTCCTTCCAAGGAGTAAGCATATTTTAATTTCATGGCTGCAGTCACCATCTGCAGTGATTTTGGAGCCCAAAAATTAAAGTCTGATACTGTTTCCACTATTTCCCCATCTATTTCCCAGGAAGTGAGGGGACTGGATGCCATGATCTTTGTTTTCTGAATGTTGAGCTTTAAACCAACTTTTTCACTCTCCATTTTCACTTTCCTCAAGAGGCTTTTGAGTTCCTCTTCACTTTCTGCCATAAGGGTGGTGTCATCTGCATATCTGAGGTTATTGATATTTCTCCCGGCACTCTTGATTCCAGCTTGTGTTTCTTCCAGTCCAGTGTTCTCATGATGTATTCTGCATATAAGTTAAATAAGCAGGGTGACAATATACAGCCTTGATATACTCCTTTGATCTTACTCATGTGCAAAATCTGAAAGAAAAAAAAAAGCGTGTAGAAAAAGAGATCATATTTGGGGTTACCAGAGCAGGTGGTCAGGAGGATAGGGAAATGAAGAAGCTGGTCAGTAAATACAGACTTCCGGTTATAAGATAAATAATAGGGATGTAATGTACAACACGATGACTATAGCTAACCCTGCAGTGCCTGTCCATGCTCTGTCATGTACGACTTTTTGTGGACTATAGCCTGCCAGGCTCTTCTGTCCTTTAGATTTCTCAGGCAAGAATACTGCAGGGGGTTGCCATTTCTTTCTCCAGGGGACCTTCGCAACTCATAGATCAAACCCAGGTCTCCTGCCTTGAGGGTCAGATTCTTTACCACTAAGAAACCAGGGAAACCTAACACTGTTGTATTATATATTAAAAAGTTGTGAGGACAGTAAAACCTAAGAGTTCTCATCACAAGAAGAAAGTGCTTTTCCCTATTTTTTCTTTCTTTTCATTGTATTTAGATGAGAGGATGGATATTAGCTGAAACTTTTGTGGTAATCATTTTACAAAATATTTCATGCTATATGCCTTGAACTTAGGCAATGGCATGTCAACTATTTCACAATAAAACAGGAAAACAGGAAAGTATTCCTTTGGGTTAAATTTAATACGTTATTTTAGAAAAACTGACAATGATTACATAGTTTAAACTATGGGAAATAATGCCTATTTGCAATCAATTATCTGTGCAAATAATTTATTTGAAGCATTTTACAATTTATCTGAAGACTTTAACAATTTTAGTTGCTAAATCTGTGTTGGCAGATGTTCATTATTTACTCATCAATTCAGGTGCTTGTTGGGCAGTTTATTTGTCATTTTCTAATTGGCCAGAAGACTACCTCCCATCTGCTATATAACTTGCTTTTGGTTGAGACTCACACTTAAGTACAACGGGCAGGGAGAGGATGTGGTCTTCTTTGCTGATCCCTACTTTTCTCTTCCTGAGCTTCTTTTCTGTGGGATTGGCCCCAGATCCAGGGCCAACCACCAATGCAGACAACAACTATCTCCCTTTCTGGGACCAGATTAATGGAGACATAGCAGAATTTCCAGTGCAGAATAACAAGATAATCATTGAACCCTGGAAATATATGGATCGACTAAGAATATGTAAGATCCTTATAACAGAATCAGACAAATATTTTGCTTCATTTGGCAAAAACAATACAGGGAATGTACATTGGGCAGTAACTTTAATGTATGGAGAGCTATTTAAAACAGGTATGTACATTTTAATTAAAGGCAAGGAAAATTGTTTTTTGCTTTCATTGTTATTGAAAGTCATAATATGTAATCTGTTTTACTCTCTGAATGCTGATTGAGTATGCAGTCAATATAATCATTTATCTTCTAGTATTCAGGCTCTCTTAGGACTTATTAAAAGCGTCTTTTGATTAGTAAAAGTATATGGTATACCTTTTCTTTACATTTTATAGACTTTCTGGTTTTAAAATGCAGTTTTTTATAATATAAATTCCTGTAAACTGAAAAAGCTTATCGTTTGGAAAAACAAATATTTTTTGTTGTTGTCTTTGTCTGCTTAGTAGTGTCACCAAATTCTTTACTGCTGAGACTACTGAGAGCCTGGGCTTCCCATCTGGCTCAGTGGTAAAGAAGCTGCTTGCCATGGCATGAGACGCCAGAGACCTAGTTTCCACCCCTGGATCAGTAAGATCCCCTGGGGAAGGAAATGGCAACCCACTTCAGTATTCTTCCCTGGAATATCCCATGGACAGGGGAGCTTGGCCAGCTAGAGTCATGGGTTCCCACACAGTTGGGCAGGACTTAGCCACTGAGTAGACACAGCTTCTCAGGGCAAGGTGGTACCAAAATATCTCTGCTGCATGAGGTGAGATAATTAGAGGAAATATGACAAAATTTCTTTCAGCTATGAAACCCAGGGTGAGGTTTCACACAAACTAAAGTAAGGAGCATACTTTTCCTTGAAAGCCTGAGTTTTGCCTCTTAAATATTAGTAGAAAGAGTAAATAAGATATGGCCCTCACTGCACAGTCTCTTTCCTGTAAGTTGTAAGGTTCAGGCAGAAAAAAGGGCTGAAAACAGGGAGGGATGGGCCCAGAGGGCAGCACTCTCTTCCTGCACTTAAACAAGTAGGATGGGGAAATGAAGTCAAGTGTGATGCTGGGAACTCTGTGCTTCTAGAAGGCTCCTCTCTTTCCTGCTTCAGTTGGGGTGAATTTCTCCATCTGTATTTTGCTCTCACTACTTCTTAAATCAATTATCTTATTACTGAGATTCTGGAACAAAACCAGCTTCCATTCTCATGAAATTCTTTTTAAAATTGCCTTCTTTGGATGTGACTAGACAGAATCCAGAATGAAACAAGGACTAGAATGTGGTGCTTTAATACAGGGGG
Organism: Bubalus bubalis; assembly: GCF_019923935.1. Classification (NCBI taxonomy): domain Eukaryota; kingdom Metazoa; phylum Chordata; class Mammalia; order Artiodactyla; family Bovidae; genus Bubalus; species Bubalus bubalis. Next base: position 38,453,779 of record NC_059166.1, read on the forward strand.
AAAAAAAAAAAAAACTTCTGCACATTTGAATTATTGCAATGAAGTCTTGATTGATTCAGGAAGAAAAGAAGAACCCACAGAGACTGCCTTGTGAAACACTCTGCAGGTCCAGCTTAGTCAAGAAAAAATTGGTAAAGCATAAAAAAAGTAATAAAAAAAAAAACAGAAAAAAATGCAAGAAAAGGTCTGTACAGGCTAGAGTTTCTGAGAAGCTTTGAGCTCTCAGAGTGAATGAAATGCTATTCATATGAATGGACCATATCTTTAGCAGGCATAACCCTCTTCTTAACTCTTTGGAGGGGAGCATATGAGTCTTTTCCTCTCTTATGACATTCTATTCAAGGTTTAACTCTTTTCACCTACTCTGTTTACTCTGTAGATAGATTTTCATAGCCTCCCAATAGTTCACGGTGTGCTTATGAGTCTGGAATCTCTGGCTGCATATCTATCAACAGTGGCTGGGGAGGTAAGTGTTATATTTTCACCATATTTCTTTATTGATCTGTGGTTGTGGGGCTTGCTCACTCTGCTATTCTATAGGGTAAGCTGCTGCTGCTAAGTCCCTTCAGTCATGTCCAACTCTGTGCAACCCCATTGATGGCAGCTAAGTTGGGTTAAACCTTGATATTTAATCTGTAAATATATACAGTTTTTCTGTGCATTTCCCTGAGGTGGGGGCTAGTCAATTTAAAAAAACAAATATGAATGGCAACTCTTTCTATGGCTATGTCTATGTTAAGATCTACAGCACATCATTCTTTTTCAGTTCAGTTCAGTCGCTTAGTCGTGTCCGACTCTTTGAGACCCCATGAATGCCTCCCTGTCCATCACCAACTCCCGGAGTTCACTCAGACTCACATCCATCGAGTCAGTGATGCCGTCCAGCCATCTCATCCTCTGTCGTCCCCTTCTCCTCCAGCCCCCAATCCCTCCCAGCATCAGAGACTTTTCCAATGAGTCAACTCTTCGCATGAGGTGGCCAAAGTACTGGAGTTTCAGCTTTAGCATCATTCCCTCCAAAGAAATCCCAGGGCTGATCTCTTTCAGAATGCACTGGTTGGATCCTCTTGCAGACGCTCAAGAGTCTTCTCCAACACCACAGTTCAAAAGCATCAATTCTTCGGCGCCCAGCCTTCTTCACAGTCCAACTCTCACATCCATACATGACCACTGGAAAAACCATAGCATTGACTAGATGGACCTTTGTTGGCAAACTAATGTCTCTGCTTTTGAATATGCTATCTAGGTTGGTCATATCTTTCCTTCCAAGGAGTAAGCGTCTTTTAATCTCATGGCTGCAGTCACCATATGCAGTGATTCTGGAGCCCCCAAAAATAAAGTCTGACACTGTTTCCACTGTTTCCCCACATATTTCCCGTGGAGTGATGGGACCGGATGCCATGATCTTTGTTTTCTGAATGTTAAGCTTTAAGCCAACTTTTTCACTTTCCTCTTTCACTTTCATCAAGAGGCTTTTTAGTTCCTCTTCACTTTCTGCCATAAGGGTGGTGTCATCTGTATATCTGAGGTTATTGATATTTCTCCCAGCAATCTTGATTCCAGCTTGTGTTTCTTCCAGTCGAGCGTTTCTCATGATGTACTTTGCATATAAGTTAAATAAGCAGGGTGATAATATACAGCCTTGACATACTTCTTTCCCTATTTGGAACCAGTCCGTTGTTCCATGTCCAGTTCTAACTGTTGCTTCCTGACCTGCATACAGATTTCTCAAGAGACAAGTCAGGTGGTCTGGTATTCCCATCTCTTTCAGAATTTTCCACAGTTTATTGTGATCCACACAGTCAAAGGCTTTGGCATAGTCAATAAAGCAGAAATAGATGTTTTTCTGGAACTTTCTTGCTTTTTCCATGATCCAGCAGATGTTGGCAATTTGATCTCTGGTTCCTCTGCCTTTTCTAAAACCAGCTTGAACATCAGGAAGTTCACGGTTCACGTATTGCTGAAGCCTGGCTTGAAGAATTTTGAGCATTACTTTACTAGTGTGTGAGATGAGTGCCATTGTGTGGTAGTTTGAGCACTCTTTGGCATTGCCTTTCTTTGGGATTGGAATGAAAACTGACCTTTTCCAGTCCTGTGGCCATTGCTGAGTTTTCCAAATTTGCTGGCATATTGAGTGCAGCACTTTCACAGCATCATCTTTCAGGATGTGAAATAGCTCAACTGGAATTCCATCACCTCCACTAGCTTTGTTCATAGTGATGCTTTCTAAGGCCCACTTGACTTCACATTCCAGGATGTCTGGCTCTAAGTCAGTGATCACACCATCATGATTATCTGGGTCATGAAGATCTTTTTTGTACAGTTCTTCTGTGTATTCTTGCCATCTCTTCTTAATATCTTCTGCTTCTGTTAGGTCCATACCATTTCTGTCCTTAATCAAGCCCATCTTTGCATGAAATGTCCCCTTGGTATCTCTGATTTTCTTGCAGAGATCTCTAGTCTTTCCCATTCTCTTGTTTTCCTCTATTTCTTTGCATTGATCGCTGAGGAAGGCTTTCTTATCTCTTCTTGCTATTCTTTGGAACTCTGCATTCAGATGCTTATATCTTTCCTTTTCTCCTTTGCTTTTTGCTTCTCTTCTTTTCACAGCTATTTGTAAGGCCTCCCCAGACAGCCATTTTGCTTTTTTGCATTTCTTTTCCATGGGAATGGTCTTGATCCCTGTCTCCTGTACAATGTCACGAACCTCAGTCCATAGTTCATCAGGCACTCTCTCTATCAGATCTAGGCCCTTAAATCTATTTCTCACTTCCACTGTATAATCATAAAGGATTTGATTTAGGTCATACCTGAATGGTCTAGTGGTTGTCCCTGCTTTCTTCAATTTAAGTCTGAATTTGGCAATAAGGAGTTCATGATCTCAGCCACAGTCAGCTCCCGGTCTTGTTTTTGCTGACTATATAGAGCTTCTCCATCTTTGGCTGCAAAGAACATAATCAACCTGATTTCAGTGTTGACCATCTGGTGATGTCCATGTGTAGAGTCTTCTCTTGTGTTGTTGGAAGAGGATGTTTGCTATGACCACTGCATTTTCTTGGCAAAACTCTTAGTCTTTGCCCTGCTTCATTCCGTATTCCAAGGCCAAATTTGCCTGTTACTCCAGGTGTTTCTTGACTAAAGTCCCCTATAATGAAAAGGACAATTTTGGGGGGTGTTACTTCTAAAAGGTCTTGTAGGTCTTCATAGAACCGTTCAGCTTCTTCAGCATTACTGGTTGGGGCATAGACTTGGATTACTGTGATACTGAATGGTTTGCCTAGGAAACGGACGGAGATCATTCTGTCATCTTTGAGATTGCATCCAAGTACTGCATTTCGGACTCTTTTGTTGACCATGATGGCTACTCCATTTCTTCTGAGGGATTCCTGTCCTCGGTAGTAGATATAATGGTCATCTGAGTTAAATTCACCCATTCCAGTCCATTTGAGTTCGCTGATTCCTAGAATGTCAATGTTCACACTTGTCATCTCTTGTTTGACCACTTCCAATTTGCCTTGATTCATGGACCTGACATTCCAGGTTCCTATGCAATACTGCTCTTTACAGCATTGGACCTTGCTTCTATCACCAGTCACATCCACAGCTGGGTATTGTTTTTGCTTTGGCTGCATCCCTTCATTCTTTTTGGAGTTATTTCTCCACTTATCTCCAGTAGCATATTGGGCCCCTACTGACCTGGGGAGTTCCTCTTTCAGTATCCTATCATTTTGCCTTTTCATACTGTTCATGGGGTTCTCAAGTCAAGAATACTGAAGTGGTTTGCCATTCCCTTCTCCAGTGGACCACATTCTGACAGATCTCTCCACCATGACCCGCCCGTCTTGGGTGGCCCCACGGGCATAGCTTAGTTTCATTGAGTTAGATAAGGCTGTGGTCCTAGTGTGATCAGATTGACTAGTTTTCTGTGACTATGGTTTCAGTGTGTTTGCCCTCTGATGCCCTCTTGCAACACCTACCATCTTACTTGGGTTTCTCTTACCTTGAGCGTGGGGTATCTCTTCACGGCTGCTCCAGCAAAGCACAGCCGCTGTTCCTCACATTAGACGAGGGGTATCTCCTCACTGCCGCCCTTCCTGACCTTCAACTCTAGGCCCTCCTGCGCCCGCGCAGCCACCGCTCCTTGGACATGGGGTTGGTCCTCCCTCCGCCATCCCTGGCCTCAGGCGTGGGGGCGGGGGACAGCTCCTCCCATCTGCCTACGGACCTCGGACGCAGGGTAGCTCCTCTAGGCCGTCGCCCCTGACCTCGGACGTGGGGTAGCTCCTCTTGGCTGTTCCTGCGCCGCCGCAGCCTGGCACTCTCGGCCGCTGCCCATGACCTCGGACGTGGGGTAACTCCTCTTGGCTGCTGCCCGTCGGGCATGGGGTCCTCCAGGCTCTGCCCCTGACCTCGTGGGTGAGTCTGCTCCTCCCAGCCATGCTTAAGTGCGCTGGTCGCAGCCGCCCACGCTTATATATATATACCCAGGGCCTCCCTGGTGGTAAAGAATCCACCTGCCTAATCCGGAGACTCGGGTTCAATCCTTGTGTCTGGAAGATCCCCTGGAGAAAGAAATGGCAACCCACTCCAGGATCCTTGCCTGGGAAATCCCATGGACAGTGGAGTCTGATAGGTTACAGTCCATGGTGTTGCAAAGAGTTGGACAAGACTTAGGGACTAAACAGCTACAACATATATAACCAAACGGAAGGGAGTACTTTCCTGAGTCAAATCTTATTCTTTACTTCCTATGTGAGGGATAAATAAATATAGGACATAAATTATTTGGAACTGAATTGCATTAATTGTATGTGAATGTAGACCCATATACAAATAACTGCACCAAGAGTGTGTCCCCAATGGAAACTTTCCTGACTGTGATGAGCCCTAAGTTTTCATAATCAGGTGCATTTCCTAGAGCCAACAAATTCAACATGGTTTGGAGAATAAAGAAGATAAATTATATAGATTAAGCATTAGTCATTTGGTTAACTCCTACTTTGTATAGACAATTAATGGCTCCAGATAACTCCATCCTATTTTTTTACAGGCATTGACTACTATGTGGTTATTGTGTATTTCCTTGCTGCAATTGAATCTGAGTTTTTGGGGAATTTGCCATATGAGGTAGAGTTACTATCTCGAGAGGAGTACAGATCTAACTTCTGTTATTCAACTGAGGAATGCCATGCATCCTATCCACAAGTTATGGATGTAGCCAACAAGTTCTATAAGGTAAAAGAATGCAATGATATTTTTATGAATAGAATGAATGAAGACACTGAAGTTCTTCTGTTGGGATTTATGATTTAAAAATAGACTAAACTTCACATTAATATGCATATGAAATTTTAAGTTCAAAGTTTTGTCCCTACCTCCTTGTACTGTTCCTATTAGTAGCCTGAAATATTACTAAATAGTTGATAGCAAATTGGTGTAATTGTATTTATAAAAAGGTTTTTCAGAAAATTAATGTAATAATTACCAAATTACTTCTGTCTCTGCAAATAAATTGGTATACATCCATCTGTAAAGCAAATAGGTTAAGCTAAATAACATCTCTAAGTGTTAAAATTTATTTTGAAAATAAATTTCATTGGTAAACAGTCAGCTAGATGAGTGTATTACAGTATTCTTTTTCAGGACTTCATGACACTGGTAATTAAATTTATTTTAAAATCTGTTATTGAAGTAAATCATTTCTCATTCTACAGTATCTGCTGTCCAGAAAGATAGTTTCCACTACCAGCGGTATTCCTCAGTATGACACAGATGAGGACACAGCGATCTTTAAGATGTGGGCGGCCCATCGAGCTGCCATTGATGTGGCAAAACCGAAGTTCAGTGATGTGTAAGAGAATTGCTTTATGTGATGCGATTAAACTCTGGCTTTCTTTCTGGAATTGTAAAATTTAACGTGTAAGATGTGGTTGCCTCAAATATTCATTACTCATAGTTTCAAAATGTATCAAGAAATAGTTTTTCCATTATTATTTGCAATTCATCAGTCATCTGGTCTATCAAGGAAGATATACATGAAAAGATAGGTGGTTGCTTACAGGTTTTTTGAGAGGATGCTCCATACATTATTTGACAGTATATCTCATAGCAAAGTCATTCTTCATGTCCAATCATTATTTTTTAATTGATGCAATGTGCAATTAATTTCTACTTGTTTATATAAGGTAGCTATGAAATAGTGTGGTAAAAAATTTTCACTGGGTTTCAATTTGCAATGCCAACCTTCATCCTCCTAAAAAAAATGGTTTAAAATACATAGCATGTTGTTTGGTAATTTTATGGGGTTCATCTAGTTATCTGATTCTCATAATAGTTTAAGTAATTTCTTAAAGAGAGGTCATTTTCTCTTTTTTTACAGATAAAAATGTAGTAAGGTAAACTATGTGAAACTTACATGCTTAACATACACCTAGGTAAATATAGGAAATTTCATTTAATAATAGACAAAGACTACAATGAAGTCTGCTGCTAAGCATGGTCAGCTTTCTCTAGGTATTTGTAAAGTAAGGGCTTTTTGTGGGAGAAGTCCAGGATCCTGGTCCTGCTCCTGTTTCTCTTCTAGGCTTCTTGTCTCCCTGGTTCTAGGTCATCCTTGAATCCAATTGTCAACTTCTGTCCTCCTGCCTATTGTACTGTTCATCACCTCCTTCAGTTCAAAGAGTTATTTCTTAATATAAATGTGAGTTGAGATGCAGTGACTTCAATGATCTACATTCAGTCATTAACATGAGTTTTTGTCCCAAAGCAGCCTTGAACAAAATTTTTGGTGTTTTCGTACCTCTGTGTGCTCAGGTGCTCAGTCATGTCTGACTCTGCAATCCCATGGACTGTAACCTGCCAGGCTCCTCTGTCTGTGGAATTTTCCAGGCAAGAATACTGGAGTGGGTTTCCATTTTCTACTTCAGGAGATCAACCCAACCTAGATACTGAATCTGTGTCTCCTGCAACTCCTGGCAGCTGTGTTTGTTATCACTGAGCCACCTGGGAAGCCCCGAGAATTCCTCTATAACAGTACCTAGATATGGAATCTCAGAAAACCCTGAAGAGAGCCTTCTTTTCAATTGTGAATATCTCTGGGAACTTCCTTTTGTAAAGCATTTTTTATTGATTTTCTGAGTGAAATATATTTGGATTTAAATGCAAAAATGTATATACTCAAAGGTGAATGGTCTTGGCAAAAAAGTCTTCTCACCTATTCACAAGAACCCTTACTATTTTCCTCTTTCTCTTTAGGCTTCCCTGGTGACTCAGTAAAGAATCTGCCTGCAATGCAGGAGACCTGGGTTTGATCCCTGAGTTGGGAAGATACCCTGGAGGAGGGCATGGAAACCCACTCCAGTATCCTTGTCTGGAGAATCCCCAGGGACAGAGGAACCTGGCGGGTTACAGTCCATGGGGTCGCAAAGAGTCAGACACGACTGAGCGACTAAGCACATTTTCCTCTTTATCACTGCAGATTCTTTTTTTTCTCCATCCCTCATCACTCTATGCTTATTCCAATGTCTTTTAGTGTTAAAGTTGCCCATTTACAATAAACGTTGACACTGTGCACTTTTTTAGACTTAGTGATGCCATGCCCGTTGCATCAACATATTTTAAATCAACACCTCCAGACTTAATTTATGAACATCTTAACAGTAACAATATATTAGCCCCTGCTGTCTTTTTTAGTCGCTTACTTTTTTGAGTGCTTCTGTGAATCAAGCGGTGTGTAGTGCTTTGAATGCATTATCTCATTTAAGCTTTTCAAAATCTTGTTTCAGAGAATTGAACTATTTTAGATTATGTACATTTTGGGTTTTAAGCATTATAGTCAAAACAGGAATAGTGAGATTTTTGTAAATAATGAATCCATTAATTTAACTGATTGATTCAGATTAGAAAAATATATTTAGTGTTCACAGTCCATTAACCATGTTTTCTATCACTGAGTTCCACATGTATAAAGAAATATTTCCGTCACTCTAACTCTTATGCCATAAATAGAGAAGAAAGGTAATTATAATAGCTTTTTATTGACAGATTACAAGTATGCAGTGAAGTACACAGATCCTAAGTAATCAGTATAATGAGTTATCACAAAATAAAAGCCCCATGCTACCAATCCCAGGGCAAGAAACAGAATCTAACCATACTGCAGGACCAGCCGCTGTCCTCATTTCATTTGCTATTCTTTCCCTTCTACCCAAAAGGAGCTACTATTCTAATACCATGGATTATTTTTGCTTGTTCTCAATCTTGGTATGAATGGAATAGCGCAATAGCAATTGATTTCTTCTATTGAAATTTTAATCGGTCATCTATCTTGTGTGCAGCAATAATTTTGTCTTTTTCATATCTGTGTAATGACAGATTAGTATATAATAGCTTAATTAGCCATTCTACCATAGAAGGACCAGTGTGTTATTTCTAATTCTTGAATATCACAAATACTTGTCGCAAGCATTCTCATTCTGGTCTTTCAGCAAGCATATGTCTAAATGTCTGGTGAAGAGATTGTCTTGGTCAAAGAGGATATATACCAAATAATTTGTATTGAACACAAATTAATATTCATTCCAACAGTGTTGATAGGTTCTTTTGCATCATATTCTATCTTATACTTGATAATGGTCACTTTTCATGCTTTTATCCATTCTTTTGAGTTCAGTTCAGTTCAGTTCAGTCGCTCAGTCATGTCCAACTCTTTGCAACCCCATGAATTGCAGCACGCCAGGCCTCCCTGTCCATCATCAACTCCCGGAGTTCACACAGAATCACGCCCATTGAATCAGTGATGCCATCCAGCCATCTCATCCTCTGTTGTCCCCTTCTCTTCCTGCCCCCAATCCCTCCCAACATCAGGGTCTTTTCCAATGAGTCAACTCTTCGCATGAGGTGGCAAAAGTATTGGAGTTTCAGCTTTAGCATCATTCCTTCCAAAGAAATCCCAGGGCTGATCTCCTTCAGAATGGACTGGTTGGATCTCCTTGCAGTCCAAGGGACTCTCAAGAGTCTTCTCCAACACCACAGTTCAAAAGCATCAATTTTTCCCTGCTCAGCTTTCTTCACAGTCCAATTCTCACATCCATACATGACCACTGGAAAAACCATAGCCTTGAATAGACAGACCTTTGTTGGCAAAGTAATGTCTCTGCTTTTGAATATCCTATCTAGGTTGGTCACAACTTTCCTTCCAAGGAGTAAGCGTCTTTTAATTTCATGGCTACAGTCACCATCTGTAGTGATTTTGGAGCCCAGAAAAGTAAAATCTGACAGTTTCCACTGTTTCCCCATCTATTTCCCATGAAGTGATGGGACCAGATGCCATGATCTTTGTTTTCTGAATGTTGAGCTTTAAGCCAACTTTTTCACTCTCCTCTTTCACTTTCATCAAGAGGCTTTTTAGTTCCTCTTCACTTTCTGCCATAAGGGTGGTGTTATCTGCATATCTGAGGTTATTGATAATTCTCCAGGCAATCTTGATTCCAGCTTGTGATTCTTCCAGCCCAGCGTTTCTCATGATGCACTCTACATAGAAGTTAAATAAGCAAGGTGACAATATACAGCCTTGATGTACTCCTTTTCCTATTTGGAACCAGTCTGTTGTTCCATGTCCTGTGAAAATTGCTTACAAATCCTCCATTACTAAATGAGGTGGTGATTTTTTTGATACTTAGCAAACTATATGGGTGTCTTCTTTTGTGAAGTCCCAGACTTAAATTTTTTTATTGAAATTCCTATTTTTCACTTATCATTTTGGAGGAACTTACATTGATTAAATATTAATGCTTTGTCAGTTATATATCTTGAATGTATCTTTTCTCAGTTTATGCTTGTTGGCTCACTCCTTTAATGAAGTCTTCTTAACATCAAAATTTTTTAGAATAGATCAATTTTTTCTTTGCTATTTAATCTCTTTTTCTGGTTTAAAAAAAAATCTACTCCATATCTTCAATGGCTTGATATTTTGTATGCTTGTGTGTGTATGTGTGTGTGTGTAGACTGCCATTTAGTTATTCATTAACTCTGATGTTTCTTCTCTCAGTTGCACATTTTTGTCAAAGACTCTTCTCATCATGTAAACATTAGAGCAACAGCTTTCAAAAGCACCCATTCTCTTGGGTTGAAAAATTTCTTCATATATCATACTTACCACATGTTCTCCGTTCTTTTTTTAGTATAAATTTATTTATTTTAATTGGAGGCTAATTACTTTACAATATTGTATTGGTTTTGCCATACATCAACATGAATCTGCTGCGGGTGTACACGTGCTCCCCATCCTGAACCCCCCTCCCACTTCTCTCCCCATCCCATCCCTCTGGGTCATCCCAGTGCACCAGCCCCAAGCATCCTGTATCATGTTCTCCTTTTTTATTAGTGAACTTGGGCTGCCATAACCAAATTCCATAGACTGGGTGCCTTAATCACTGAAATTGATAGTCTTACAATTCAGGAGGCTGTAACTTAGGAATTAAGGTGTCAGCATGGTCAACTTCTGGTGAGGGCCCTCTTTCTGACTTGAAGATGGCTGCCTTCTTCTGCCCTCACATGGAGAAGAAAGAAAGGAGAGGGAGAGAGAGAGTCTGCACTCTGGTCTTTCTTTCTCTTTCATATAAACTTCAACATGTAAATTTTCAGTCCATCATACTTGTTTTCCTGGATTTTGTTCTTACAATTTCTCAAAATCATTGTCCACTCTCTGATATCAAGAACATGTTTTTAATATTTTGTTCAGTTTTTATAGTTGTTCACTGAAAGAAAGAATTGAGTCTTCCATTTCAGTCTACAAATTAGATAAACTCAGATGTAACTCTGATCATCTGTTTGATCTGTTTGTCCGTCCCTCAGCCTTGAGCCTTATTGTGTTCTATTCAAGAAGATTATTCTATTACTGTGGCAAATTTCTAGTCCATTTCCTATGAATTAAAAAACTATATAAGCATATACACACAATATCAATTATGTATGTTGTTGAAGAATTTTCAGATATTGCTGTTAAATAATCTTCTACTCATTAAACTGGCTCATACTACCCTGTCACTGAACTGTGCTTGTGGAAAAAAAGTGACGTTAGACATTAGTGGCACAGAAATTAGATATAGGAGAAATAGAATCAGAAATCACAAAGAATAAATCTGGTAGAAGTAAGAGAGCAGTTGCTTAGGATGCTACAATTTTTAAAAATTGGGATTCAAAGTTTTGACATCTCTGTTGCTATGTAGTAGATTCTTCAGCCAGGCAAATGTAGAAGATAGTGTGAGGGTTAATTACAATATACTGAAATTGTAGGTTCACTTCAGTCAACTATGTAATAAATAGCATAAAATCCCTAAGGAACACGGGAGAAAAGAGACATTTAGACTTTAATTTGCATGTATAATGAAATTTTTTGTAACTCATGCATCTAATTTTGTGTCATTTCTTTAGATCATTCTATTCTTCTGAAACTGAACAAGACTTCACCATGGACTTTCTACTGGCCATTGAATTTGTTGAGGCAGTATTATATCACCCATACTTTGAAAGTTCAGCAGAATTCCTAGTGGGTTTCTCACACGGGCTATTCACAGATCAGGATCGCAATGTTCTCACGAGTAACTTCAGCATACGGGAAAAAGTACTTATGGCTGCAGCAAAACTCCTTCAAAAAATAAATAAAAGCACAGGTATGATTATGAGTTATACTATCCATAAAGCCTAAATGAACCAAAGTCATTTGAGAACTAAATATATTTAATGATCCATTCAACAGGAATGATTGAGTACCTGCTATATTACAGATATATTGAATATAATTACGACAGTTAGTGAAAACTACCCTTCTAGGACCTCACATATCATGTAGTTTCTGCAATAGTGACAGTTCTAAAATAAACACTTTCATAAATTTCTTCTTAAAATACTTATTACTGCCCTAAAAATATTCTGGGTTTTAGATTACATTTCAAACGTGCTAATCCATGATAATCAGACCCTTCATTATTGGTGAATATTCTCTATTGTGTAAGGTGTGCTCATCCACCAAGACAGAGAATATAATAAGAAACAGATGGCTGGGGTGCAACTAGGAAGACAGAGTGCAGAGATACAGAGTTATATAAGATTTTTTAATATCAATTAAATAATAGATATTAGGTTTCATGTTTTCACACATCAGTTTTTTATTGTCCTTAAAAACAGTATGATGATGACAGTGTTTACATTTTGGAGTAAAAAGATCCACTGAAGATAAATAACATGTCCTAAAGGATACACAGTGTAAGCAATTGAAGCAAAATAAAACTAGGTTTTGTTTTACTACAATTTTTGTGGGTGTTTTTTTTTTTTTTTTTTTTTTTACTATCCAGTATTACCTGCCTTGAAAATACAGAAGTATTGATGAACTAACGAACCTTATACACTTAAATATCAATGTTTAAAATTAGGAGTGTGGAGTCTCTGCTCTCCTAGTCCATCTTTTCATGGACTAACCCTGTAGTTCAGGGAGGCTAAGTTGGCAAATATCACTTAGTTTTAGTGCCAGTTGGATATCATGAGGTCTCCTTCCTCCAGGGAAAACATTCACTCTAGAAAGAAAACATTGCAAACAAGAGTAAGAAAGGGGTTAACATGGGTCTCAACAATTTTATTTGTAATACAGTGATGATACATAGTAGGTGCATTTAATTTATTCCATAAAATATTGTGACTATTACATTGTGTGAGAATTTTTTTCATACATCTCATTCTCAAATAAGGGAAATAGCACTTCATTTTACTGTTAGATTGCCCCAAACAATGCATTTTCTTTTATACTTTGACAAGGCTAATTGTCTGACAGGGCTACTAATATGTTACAAATCCTTTAATTAGAAATTTTACTTTACTCTGTATATTTTTACATTTCTAAGTTCTTCATAATTTTATTAACTGGAAACATAAATATTTCTATTTTCACAGGAGGTTTATTTTGAACATTTTGGAAGAAGCTCATGACTTCAAAATTTGCTCGGGCTATGGCACGTTTCTTCATTGAAAGGCTCCTCTTAATACCAATTTAGTAGCCTAAATTTATGCTATTACATGTTGATCAGTTTAATTCCATGAATAAAAGCAATCAAATGTTATAATGACTATGAGAAGTTTGTGGTCCTTATTATCCCTGCTTCATCTTTGTATTTTCAAAGTTACCAGCCAATAATCCCCTCAGCCAACCTCTCCTTAGAATTTAACTACATGTCTGGTGGAACCCTAATTAATCTCAGAATGTTTGAGTTATACATGAATATGTCAATATCTGTGTCAAAGGCAGGTTGTTGTTATTTAGTCACGAAGTCATGTCCAACTCTTTTGTGACCCCATGGATTGTAGTCTTCCAAGGTCCTCTGTCCACAGGATTTTCCAGGTTTTGATATTTCTTTCAACGCTCACTTATATATTGCAAGGAGCAATGCAAATTCTCCTGCAAGAGGTTATTCTTACAAGATACAACTTTGGGCATTGAAGAGAGTTTTTAACTAATTTATATTCTAGGACTGAACTCAAAGTACTTTGCCTTATGAGCACAATTATCGATCCATGTAGTGAAAGAGGCTGCTTTCTTAGTGTCTGAGCACTTGGAGAAATCATTTCAACATCAAGTAGAAAATTTCTGAGCTACTCTGGTGTAAACTAACAAAACTGTAATTTTTCTTTTAAATATAATTTTTGTTTCTATTAAAGCCCCTAAGTAAAAAAGCACATATTAAAAATGAATAAAAAGTATCTGAAACCATATTTAAACTACTGCTAATGGCATGAATCAAACTAACTAAGTAGGCTAATTATCTTCTGATGGTTCTGGTCACCAGTCATACTTTTCCCCTATATTGTGTCACTTTTTTGTTTCCCCTACAAACTCCAGTATTCTTTAACTACCTCTCAACCAAATGTGTCCCCTATAAAAATAAATGATTTTTTATACTGTGTGTGTTTGCTAGGGGAAGGTCTTATTAAGGAAGATCTATTGTTCAAAACTAGAAAACAGATTGGTCAATGTCTACATACAGGTGAGACATTTTTACATTACAAAAATAAAACTAGTAAGTGAAGTCAAGTGACAGAGATGTATCTAACCACAAAAATACCCAAATCACCAAAACAACCTTGAGATAGAATAAAAAGCTGGAAGGCTCACCCTTCCTGGTTTTAAGAAAAATGAAAGTGAAAGTGAAGTCACTCAGTCGTGTCTGTATCTGTGCGACCTAAACTATGTAATAAATCTATAGTAACCAAAAGAGTATGATATTTACACACAAAGAGGCACATAGATCGATGCAAAAAAAAAAAAAATAGAGCCTAGGAAAAAACCTAAAAATATTTTGGTCAATTAATTTACAACAATGGAGATCAGAATATACATGGGGAAAGGGCAGTCTCTTTAACAAATGGTGTTGGGAAAACTAGAGACCCACATGCCAAAAAGCTGAGACTGGACCACTATCTTTTAGTGTGCTAGTGCTCAGTTTTGTGTGACTCTTTGTGGCCCCTTGGAAGGTAGCCTGCCAGGCTCCTCTGTCCATGGAATTTTCCAGGCAAGAATACTGAAGTGAATTATCAATTCCTTCTGCAGGGGATCTTCCCAACCCAGGGACTGAACCTGAGTATCCTGAGTCTCCTGCGTTAACTGGCGGATTCTTTACCCCTGAAGCACCAGGGAAACAATATAGGATTTCTTCAAAAAATTAAGAGTAGAACTGCCAGTGATTCAGCAGTTTCACTTCTAGGTATTTACCCAAATAAAACAAAAACAATTCAAAAGGAAATTAGCACTTAACTGTTTATTTCCACATTATTTACAATAGCCAAGATACGGAAGCGACTTTAGTGTCTATTATTATGAATAAACACAAAGGCACACACAGAAACACACACGCAGAGGACTTTTGCTGGTTATGAAAAAAATGAAATGTTGCTATTTGCAAAAACATGGATGGACTAGAAGTCATCATGTTAAGTAAAACAAGTCAGACACAAAATACAAATACTGTAATGTCCACTTTTATGGGGATTCTAAAAACATAACAAACGAACAAAGAAAAAAAGAAAGCACATTCATAGATACAGAGAACAAATGAGTGGTTTCCAGACAGGAGAGTGTGAGGGATTGTGTGAAATAGATGTCATCTATAAATAGGGACTTGCCATCTACCTCTGCAAGGATTAAGTCATGGACTGAAGCACACCAGGCTTCTCATCACCAACTCCTGGAGCTTGTTCAAATGCATGTCCATCGAGTCACTGATGCCATCTCATCCTCTGTCATCCCCTTCTCCTCCTCCCTTCAATCTTTCCCAGCATCAGGGTCTTTTCCAATGAGTCAGTTCTTCGCATCAGGTGGCCAAAGTATTGGACCAGGGCAAAATAGTAGAAGACTCACAGAAGCATCTGGCCATGTATAACGAGTCACATACATTCTCACTTTTAAAAAGTTTATTTTGCTACAATCATAAATTCATTGTTGTTCAGTCACTCATTCAAGTCCAACTCTTTGCCACCCCATGAACTGCAGCATGCCAGGCTTCCCCTTCCTTCACTATCTCCTGAAGTTTGCTCAAACTCATGTCCATTGAGTTGATGGTGCTATCCAACCATCTCATCCTCTGTCGCCCCCTTCTCCTCCTGCCCTCAATCTTTCCCAGCACCAGGGTATTTTCTAATGAGTTGGCTCTTTGAATCAGGTGGCCAAAGAATTGGAGCTTCAGCATCAGTGCTTCCAATCAATATTCAAGGTTTATTTCCTTTAAGATTGACTGGTTTGATCTTCTTGCTGTCCAAGGAATTCTCAAGAGCCTTCTTCAGTGCCACAGTTTAAAAGCATCAATAATTTGTTGGAAAGTGCAAAAAAATGTACAGGGAATTCTCCCAGGCACCCATCACATAAATTCCCTCAATGTTACGATTTTACATTATCAAAACCAGGATATTGATATTGACATTGTTTCAATCCATACAACCTGTTCAGATTTCACTGGTTACAGCAGTACCCATGTGTGTACCTGTATGTATGTGTATCTCCGCAAATTTGTCACATTTGTATCTTTGTGCAATTATTACCATAATTAATACACATAACTGTACCATTAACACAAGGCTGGGACATCATTCTACCTCTTTACATGACTTTCCTGATGGCTCAGTGGTAAAGAATCTGCCTGACAATGAAAGAGACACAGATATCATCCCTAGGTCAGGAAGATACCCTGGAAAAGAAAATGGCAACTCCCTCTAGTAGTCTCCCCTAGGAAATCCCATGGACAGAGGAGCCTGGCAGGCTACAGTCCATGGAGTCTCAAAAGAGTAGGCCATGACTTGACAACTGAACAACTAATATTCTTTGCTATAGGTGTACAAGTTTGTTTATTCATTTATCCACTAATGCCCTTTGGGCCTCTGGCTATTATAGCTTCCGTCTCCTGCATTGCAGGCGGATTCTTTACCAACTGAGCTATCAAGGAAGCCCTTCACTTCAGTTCAGTACAGTCACTCAGTCATATCCAACAAAGTAAGCTACAAAAAATCTCTATGTACAATTTTTTTTGCATGGAAATAAGCTATCATTTCCTGGGGATGTATATCTAAGAGTTTAATTGTTAAGTCATATGGTAAGTCCATTTTTAGTATTAAAAGGAACTGCCAGATTATTTTCCAAAGTGGTTTTGCCATTTTACATTTCTGTCAGAAACATATGAATGATCCAATTTCTTGCATCCTAACTAGCATTTGTATTATCTCTATTTTTGTTTTTTTTTAGCCATTCTAACAGGCATGTAATGATCATTCACTATGGGTTTTAATTTCCTCAATAGCTAATTTTGTTAACATCTTTTCATGTCCTTATTCAATTATCTTTTCTTACCTAAAATGGACATTTATGTATTTTGCTCATTTTTAAAATTAAAAAAAAACTTATTTAAATTGAAGTATAATTGATTTCCAATTGGGTTTGATTCTAAATGCAATTTCGGCCCTCCTACCATCTTGCTGGGACTTCTCCTTCACCCTTGGAGGTGGGGTATCTTTTTTTGGTGGGATCCAGCATTCTCCTGTCAATGGTTGTTCAGCAGTGAGCTGTAATTTTGGAGTTCTCGCAGGAGAAGATGAGCGCAAGTCCTTCTACTCTGCCATCTTAAAATACATCCTAAAGGAAATCAGTCCTAAATATTATTGGAAGGACTAATGCTGAAGCTGAAACTCCAATACTTTGGCCACGTGATGAGAAGAACTGACTCATTGGAAGAGACCCTGATGCTGGGAAAGATTGAAGGCAGGAGGAGAAGGGGATGACAGAGGATGAGGTTGTTGAATGGCATCAGTGATTCAATGGACATGAGTTTGAGTAAGCTCTGGGAGTTGGTGATGGACATGGAAGCCTGGCATGCTGCAGTCCATGGGGTAGCAAAGAGTCATACATGACTCAGCAACTGAACTGAACTGATTTTCAATGGTGTGTTAATTACTGCTGTACAGCTGTTGGACTCTGCTTAGTCACTCTGTCATACCTGACTCTTTGCAACCCATGGAATGTAGCCTGCCAGGCTCCTCTGCCCATGCGGATTCTCAGGCAAGAATACTGGGATGTGTTACAGAGCCCTCTTCCAGGGAATCTCCCCAGCCCAGGGATGAAACCTAGGTCTCCTGCACCGCAGAAGGAATCTTTCTATCTGAGCCACCAGGGACGATCTCACCAATTAGCCTCAAAGATAAGATAAGGACTCCAAGTACAAGAATAGCTCAGAAAAGAGTGTCAACCATAGGCTGAGATTAACACATTATTGGCTGGAGACATATCAATACTTTTTTAGAGAATGATAGACTAAACATCACCTTGTGAAGTTGTTACAGCTTAAAATTGATCAAAAGTTCATAATACAAGAGTACATTATACAATGTACAAGAATTCATTGCACATTTTACAATATACATTATGATTGGTGTTAGCATTCACAATTCGCTCCATTAGGCTTTTGTTCCAATCTCATGTATGTTAGACAGTCCATGGAATTCTCCAGGCCAGAATACTGGAGTGGGTAGCCTTTCCCTTCTCCAGGGGACCTTCCCAACCCAGGGATCAAACCCAGGTCTCCTGCACTGCAGGTGGATTCTTTACCAGCTGAGCCACAAGGGAAGCCCAAGAATACTAGAGTGTTTAGCCTATCCCATCTCCAGCGGATCTTCCCAGACCAGGACTCACAGCAGGGTCTCCTGCATTGTAGGTGGATTCTTTACCAACTGAGCTATCAAGGAAGCCCTTCACTTCAGTTCAGTACAGTCACTCAGTCATATCCGACTCTTTACTACCCTGTGGACTGCAGCACAACACACTTCCTTGTCCATCACCAACACCCAGAGCTTTCTCAAACTCATGTCCATCCAGTCGGGGATGCCATCCAGCTATCCTATCCTCTGTCGTCCCCTTCTCCTCCTGCCTTCAGTCTTTCCCAGCATCAGATCAGATCTTCACTCAGACTCACGTCCATCGAGTCAGTGATGCCATTCAGCCATCTCATCCTCTGTCATCCCCTTCTCCTCTTGCCCACAATCCCTCCCAGCATGAGAGTCTTTTCCAATGAGTCAACTCTTCGCATGAGGTGGCCAAAGGACTGGAGTTTCAGCTTTAGCATCATTCCTTCCAAAGAAATCCCAGGGCTGATCTCCTTCAGAATGGACTGGTTGGATCTCCTTGCAGTCCAGGGGACTCTCAAGAGTCTTCTCCAACACCACAGTTCAAAAGCATCAATTCTTCAGTGCTCAGCTTTCTTCACACTCCAACTCTCACATCCATACACGACCACAGGAAAAATCATAGCCTTGACTAGACGAACATTTGTTGGCAAAGTAATGTCTCTGCTTTTGAATATGCTATCTAGGTTGGTCATAACTTTCCTTCCAAGGAGTAAGCATCTTTTAATTTCATGGCCACAGTCACCATCTGTAATGATTTTGGAGCTGCAAAAAATAAAGTCTGACACTGTTTCCACTGTTTCCCCATCTATTTCCCATGAAGCGGTGGGACCAGATGCCATGATCTTCGTTTTCTGAATGTTGAGCTTTAGGCCAACTTTTTCACTCTCCACTTTCACTTTCATCAAGAGGCTTTTTAGTTCCTCTTCACTTTCTGCCATAAGGGTGGTGTCATCTGCATATCTGAGGTTATTGATATTTCTCCTAGCAATCTTGATTCCAGCTTGTGTTTCTTCCTGTCCAGCGTTTCTCATGATGTACTCTGCATATAAGTTAAATAAACAGGGTGACAATATACAGCCTTGACGAACTCCTTTTCCTATTTGGAACCAATCTGTTGTTCCATGTCCAGTTCTAACTGTTGCTTCCTGATCTGCATACAAATTTCTCAAGAGGCAGATCAGATGGTCTGGTATTCCCATCTCTTTCAGAATTTTCCACAGTTTATTGTGATCCACACAGTTAAAGGCTTTTCTGGAACTCTCTTGCTTTTTCCATGATCCAGCGGATGCTGGCAATTTGATCTCTGGTTCCTCTGCCCTTTCTAAAACCAGCTTGAACATCAGGAAGTTCACGGTTCACATATTGCTGAAGCCTGGCTTGGAGAATCAGGGTTTTTCAAATGAGTCAGCTCTTCATATCAGGTCGCCAAAGTACTGGAGCTTCAGCTTCAACATCAGTCCTTCCAATGAACACCCAGGACTGATCTCCTTTAGGATGGACTGGTTGGATCTCCTTGCAGTCCCAGGGACTCTCAAGAGTCTTCTCCAACACCACAGAGTCTTCTCCAACACCAACGAGAATCCCCTACATAAGAAGAAAGTAGGGGCCAAGGAACATGGTAAAGGCATTGCCAGAATATTACAGAAATGGAAATGACAGAAGGTTGTACCAGAAACAAGACTACCATGTTGGTGGGAGAATTGGAATGTAAATAAAGTAATGGATAGTAAATTTGGGAAGATCAGTTAGGCCCTGTTGAAAATATAGAAAATACAAGTTAAGATACTATTTTTTTCTCTGTTTCTATTTTTATATGATTATCAATGTACTATATTTTCCTTTGGGAACATATGAATTTATGACACTTGAGGAAACAAACAAAAAAACCTCATGAATTGCACTCAGTGAAATTTTGAATAAAGATTATATGAGTACATTTAAAAAAAAAAAGAAATATCTTTAAATTTATACTGAGGCATTTTAATTGGGCTCCTAAGGTTTAGTTTAACAAGAAAGATATAATGCTTGTGCACTAGGACTTCTGAATGTTTGCTTCTTGCTTGTTTGGTAGAGTTTTTATAGCTCTATTAATATATAATAAGCATACAAAAATGTGTACATTTAAAAGTGTATTGACTGATAAATCTGATATATGTTTTGTGGCTTTGGACCAATCATCATAGAAAATATCCACATGCATTACTCTAAAAAATTTCTTTTCCCCTTTGTATTCTTACCTTCAAGAACCTCCCTACTCTGATGTCCACTCTCTCCCTGACCCCCGCATGCCACTAACTCCTCACCCCACCCCACTACCCAACTTCACAGGCACCACTGATCTGCTTTCTATCACTGCAGATTAGACATTAGCTAGAGATTTCAAGCTGTTATGTGCTCTTTTTTGTCTGGTTTATTTCAGTTATAATTATTTTGAGATTCAGTAATCTACTTGCACATGTCAATATTCATTCATTCTTATTGCTTAGCAGGATTTTAATTGAAAAAGATGTTGGAATTGCAAAGAGACTATTGAAAGTCTGAGTCAGGATAATGCTTCCCCTTGAAGATCTTCCAATGTGGTTAAGAAGAAATGTTAGAACCAATACAATCAGAGCACAATAAGAAGCTAAGGCATAAAATATTGGATAAAAGTGAGAGTTTTGTGAGCTGAAATAATCTGAGAATAGAATAAGATTGGAAATGAATCTTGAAAAAAGAGTCAATGTTGATGGACTGAAAAGAAAAATAATCTATGAATAAAGAAATAGAAGTTAAAGGATAGAGTTTGAAATGCGTATGTACATGCTAAGTTGCTTCAGTCATGTCCAACTCTTTGAGATCCCCTGGACTGTAGTCCACCAGGCTCCTCTGTCCATAGGATTTCTCCAGGTAAGAATAATGGAGTGGGTTGCCATGCCCTCCTCCAGGGGATCTTCCTGACCCAGGGATTAAACTCACATCTCTTATGTCTCCTGAATAAGTTAGTTTGAATAGTAAAAGATATAACATTAATTTTGTTCTGGAAAAAAAATGGATACCAAAAAGAAAAAAAAAAGGGAAAAACAAGTTTTGGTCAATGTTATTGAGAATGATGTATTTCCTGCCATTGAAGCCAAGAAAAACATTCTTCAGAGGAAAAATCAACAGGAGGTGAGAACAGTTTGGCTATAAATAAGGAGGCACTTTTTGTGACCTTATTAATGTTTTTTCACCAACACTGATTCTTGAAGTTTATCATTTTGACAATAGATCAGGAGTGTATTGCATATTCAGTGGTGAGGATCGGGAATTTTAGAGTCTCCAGTATGACCAGGTTGTTGTTTGGTCAAACCAGAGCTTTCTCTTTTTAACAAATGAACAATTGTGAAATTTACAACCTTGTATTGCTTTTCCTGAGGCCAACTGTTGGGCTTCTCAAGTCAGTTTTTCTACATTATCATTTGGGAAAATATCCCTTTGGACCATGATGGAGATTTGGCTGCTAATGGTACCTTTAAGGGCAGCATTCCTTGTGGAATTATTGACAGGGTGATTTTCTTTAGCTAACAGGATTTTGTGTGCAAGCCTGAATTTTGTTCCAATCAGTTTTGGAAAAACCCGAGAAATTGTTTGATGAAGTCACCTAGAGATTGCTCGAGGCTGAGCATGTAGTAGGTTAGTGGGCTGATCTCCTAGAGATCTTTCAGGATTTCCCTATTAGCAGGTTTTATGCAATTATGGGCTCCCCAGGTGGCACTAGTGGTAAAGAACCGGCCTGCCAATTCAGGAGACAGGAGACACGGGTTCAATCCCTAGGTTGGGATGATCTCCTGGAGGAAGACACAGCAAACCAAATATTCATGCCTGAAGAATCCCATGGGCAGAGTAGGCTAAGGGGAGCGGGGGGCTACAGACCACGGGGTCACAAATAGTCAGACACCAGACAGGACTGAAACAATTTAGCATGCATGCATATGCAGTGCTGAGCCTAGTGTTCACCAACAAGCATATGAACTAGGTAACATAAGTCAGAGAAACCAGTTTGGTAAGTTTGAAACACAATATTCAATTGCTTAACAAACGTGTGAGGACCTTTGGTTACTTTGGGAAAATCTTTGACAAAGATGTGCAGTTCAAATTTAGTCCAGGGAATATAAGAAATTAAGGATTTGTTTTCTGAATCATCAGAAGGATTAATTTTAAAGGAACAGACCCTGACAAGTTCAAAGGAAAAGAGAAATGGAGAGAGTTTCAGAGAAAGGGGGAAGTTGAGTGAGAGAGTTAGCATGGGCGAATTAAGGGTACAGAGAGGGTGAGGCTGGTGTAGAAGGGAGGAGGATCATGGCATCATAACTGAAGTCTGGCCAGGAGGAGCTAGGGAAAAAGACAAGGTGGAGCTGAAGGAGGAACCAAGGGAGAAGAGCTCGAGGCTCTGGGTGACATTTTATCTTTTTTAAGTTGTTTATCTCAGTTCAGTTTAGTCGGGTCCAACTCTTTGCAGCCCCATGGACCGCAGCACGCCAGGCCTCCCTATCCATCACCAACTCCTGGAGTTTACCCAAACTCACGTCCATTGAGTCGGTGATGCCATCCAACCATCTCATCCTCGGTCGTCCCCTTCTCCTCCTGCCCTCAATCTATCCTAGCATCAGGGTCTTTTCAAATGTGTCAGCTTTTCTCATCAGGTGGCCAAACTATTGGAGTTTCAGCTTCAACATCAGTCCTTCCAATGAACACCCAGGACTGATCTCCTTTAGGATGGACTGGTTGGATCTCCTTGCAGTCCAAGGGACTCTCAAGAGTCTTCTCCAACACCACAGTTCAAAAGCATCAATTCTTTGGTGCTCAGCTTTCTTTATAGTCCAATTCTCACATCCATGCATATCTATTGGAAAAACCATAGCCTTGACTAGACAGACCTTTGTTGGCAAAGTTATGTCTCTGCTTTTTAATATGCTGTCTAGGTTGGTTATAACTTTTCTTCCAAGGAGTAAGAGTCTTTTAATTTCAAGGCTGCAGTAACTATCTGCAGTGATTTTGAAGTCCAAAAAAATAAAGTCAGCCACTGTTTCTCATCTATTTGCCATGAAGTGATGGGATTGGATACCATGATCTTAGCTTTCTGAATGTTGAGTTTTAAGCCAACATTTTCACTCTCCTCTGCCATTGTCATCAAGAGGTTTTTTAGTTCCTCTTCACTTTCTGCCATAAGGGTGGTGTCATCTGCATATCTGAGGTTATTGATAATTCTCTTGGAAATCTTGATTCCAGCGTGTGCTTCCTCCAGCCCAGTATTTCTCATGAGGTACTCTGTATATAAGTTGAATAAGCAGGGTGACAGTATACAGCCTTGATGTACTCCTTTTCCTATTTGGAACCAGTCTATTTTCCATGTCCAGTTCTAACTGTTGCTTCCTGACCTGCATATAGGTTTCTCAAGAGGCAGGTCAGGTAGTCTGGTATTCCCATCTCTTTCAGAATTCCCTACAGTTTATTGTAATCCACACAGTCAAAGGCTTTGACATCATCAATAAAGCAGAAATAGATGTTTTTTTTGGAACTCCTTTGCTTTTTTCATGATCCAGCATAGGTTGGCAATTTGATCTCTGGTTCCTCTGCCTTTTCTAAAACCAGCTTGAACATCTGGAAGTTCATGGTTCACGTATTGCTGAAGCCTGGCTTGGAGAATTTTGAGCATTACTTTACTAGCGTGTGAGATGAGTTCAATTGTACAGTGGAAGTGAGAAATAGATTTAAGGGCCTAGATCTGATAGACAGAGTGCCTGATGAACTATGGAGGAAAGTTCATGACATTGTACAGGAGATAGGGATCAAAACCATAGCCAAGAAAAAGAAATGCAAAAAAGCAAAATGGCTGACTGAGGAGGCCTTACAAATACCTGTGAAAAGAAGAAAACTGAAAAGCAAAGGAAAAAGTAAAGATATACCCATTTGAATGCAGAGTTCCAAAGAATAGCAAGGAGAGGTAGGAAAGCCTTTCTCAATGATCAGTGTAAAGAAATAGAGGAAAACTATAGAATGGGAAAGACTAGCGATCTCTTCAAGAAAATTAGAGATACCAAGGGAACATATCATGCAAAGATGAGCTCAATAAAGGACAGAAACGGTATGGACCTAAGAGATGCAGAAGATAGTAAGAAGAGGTGGCAAGAATACACAGAAGAACTGTACAAAAAAGATCTTCATGACCCAGATAATCACGATGGTGATCACTCACCTAGAGCCAGACATCCTGGAATGTGAAGTCAAGTGGGCCTTAGGAAGCATCACTACAAACAGAGCTAGTGGAGGTGATGGCATTCCAGTTGAGCTATCTCAAATCCTAAAAGATGATTCTGTGAAAGGGCTGCACTCAGTATGCCAGCAAATTTAGAAAACTTAGCAGTGTGCATAGGACTGGAAGAGGTGAATTTCCATTCCAATCCCAAAGAAAGGAAATGCCAAAGAATGCTCAAACTATGGTACAATTCTTTATCTCAGTTAATGTTAAAATCTTAATTTGCAGAGAGATAATATTAAACTCAATAATATTGGGAGGCCTCAGGATACCAACTGAAGTAAGCATTTCACTCATTTTTGGAAATGTTTAGGCTAAGGCAATGGCACCCCACTCCAGTACTCTTGCCTGGAGAATCCCAGGGACAGAGGAGCCTGGTAGGCTGCAGTCCATGAGGTTGCTAAGAGTCCAGCACAACAGAGCGACTTCACTTTCACTTTTCACCTTCATGCATTGGAGAAGGAAATGGCAACCCACTCCAGTAATCTTGCCTGGAGAATCCCAGGGACAGGGGAGCCTGGTGGGTGGGCTGCCATCTATGGGGTCGCACAGAGTCAGACATGACTGAAGCAACTTAGCATAGTCCAATTTGGTTTTAAGGAAATTGTTTGGAGATTTCAAAACTTCCCCATAATAGCCACTGGTAAGGCAATGGCAACCCACTCCAGTACTCTTGCCTGGAAAATCCCATGGGTGGAGGAGCCTGGTAGGCTGCAGTCCATGGGGTCGCTAAGAGTTGGACACGACTGAGCGACTTCACTTTCAGTTTTCACTTTCATGCATTGGATAAGGAAATGGCAACCTACTCCAGTGTTCTTGCCTGGAGAATCCCAGGGATGGGGGAGCCTGGTGGGCTGCCATCTATGGGGTCACACAGAGTCGGAACGACTGAAGCGACTTAGCAGCAGCAGCAGCAGCAGGTTGATCCATTTGGTTATAAATGTGCAAGAGGAAGGACCACTGGTTTTAAATAAAAAATTCGCTGGACTCCTAGGGTGGTGGCTGGGTGGGGCACTCCCAAAACACTTAGGTGACAGTGATCCTATTTCTTTAAAATTTTCTTCAGAGTCAAAGTGAGGTAGGAGGTAGTTGGGCCCCAGCACTGAGCAGCTGGACCTTGTCAAGTGGAGTAAATTGGAGCTTTGTTTCACACCAAGAACAAAGTTAAAGGCAGAAGATGAGCTCTGCTGGAATAATTAGGTAGGATGAACACAGCTTTTACTCCTGAGGTCAAGAAAACCTCCCTGACTGCACATGCGCAGGAAGGCTCCTCAGGGGTCAAAAAGGGAAGGGATGTCATCCCATAGTAGGTGTTGTCAAACCTCCCACAGCCTCTGTGCTGGAATCCATCTTGGCAAAAACATGCACACATGTATCAGATCAGATCAGATGTGGGAAAGAAGCAATGTAATCGTCAAGCGGAGAATGAAGACCCAGAGAAACTGCCCTTATATAAATGATTTAACTTCCTCTTTACTGAGCTCTTCTTCATTAGGGAAGACTCCCACATCCTCTCTCTCTCCAAGTGTGTATTTCCATTTTACTTCTGTCTAAATAAACTGTTTCTCTGCTTGCTCTCCTATGTGTTGTGTGATGTGTCTAATAATAAAGTTTATACCTGTTTTTGCCCCCTTGAAATTCTAAGTCTGCTTCTGCATGCAACAGAAAGGAAACCCAGAGAACTTACCATCCTGTTATTCCTTGGACCCTGAGATTCTTAGCAGTTCTGCCTTCTCCTTACCTTTCAGAGTCATTTTATGCTTGTTTTACATCTAGTTTCTAGGGTTTTTAGTTACACTCAGTGAGGGGGTAATGGAAAATTACATGTACCCCAAATTCTAAGATTCATTATTCCTAAGGAAATAAAATGTTGTAGTTCCTGTTCAACATTTCTTTGTAAATCTTGCATAATCTTATGATCCTTTCTCCTACTTAATGTATCTAACATATTTGTTTTTATTTTCACATAGTGGCATTTTTAATGGTTTAAAGGTTTACATGTCATATCTAACATGAAAATGAATCCAAAATGGATCATAGGCTTAAATGTAAAACATAAATTTATCAAACTTTTTGAGAACAACACGTTAGTCAATGTGTTCTTAGATATGATGCAAATAGTAATGATTGTTACAAGAAAAAATTAATAAATTGGACTTCATCAACATTAAAAGGTTTTGTCCTCTGAAAGACATCTTTAGGAGGATGAACAGAAAAGGAGAACATATTTCCAAATCATATATCTGACAAAGGATTCTATATAGACTATATAGGGAAAGTGAAAGTGTTAGTCATTAAGTTGTAGTGTCCAACTCTTTGCGACCCCATGGTCTGTAGCCCACCATGCTCCTCTGTCCATGGAATTCTCCAGGTAAGAGTACTGGAGCAGGTAGCCATTCCCTTCTCCAGGGGATCTCCCTGATTCAGGGATCGAACCTGGGTCTCCTGCATTGCAGGCAGATTCTTCACCATCTGAGCCATATAAAGAACTCTCAAATTTCAACAAATAATGCAGTTTTTTAAATGGGCAAAAGACTAAAAAAAAAATTCTTCACCAAGAAGATATGCCAACATGCAAAGGTGTTAAAAATGTTAGTACTTAGAAAAATTCTAATTAAGCTACAGTGGAATATTACTATTACTATACGAAGGTCTGTATAGTCAAGGGTATGGTTTTTCCAGTAGTCATGTATGGATGTGAGAGTTGGACTACAAAGAAAACTGAGCGCCAAAGAATTGATACTTTTGAACTGTGGTGTTGGAGATGACTCTTTAGAGTTCTTTGGACTGCAAGGACATCCAACAAGTCCATCCTAAAGGACATCAGTCCTGAAAATTCATTGGAAGAACTGATGTTGAAGCTGAAACTCCAATCCTCTGGACACCTGATATGAAGAGCTGACTCATTTGAAAAGACCCTGATGCTGGCAAGGATTGAGGGCTGAAGGAGAAGTGGACAACAGAGGATGAGATGGTTGGATGGCATCACCGACTCAATGGACATGAGTTTGAGTAAACTTCAGGAGTTGGTGATGGACAGGGAGGCCTGGCATGCCGCAGTCCATGGGGTCGCAAACTGAACTGAACTGACCATTCTTGCTTTCAAATGAGGGCAGGAGCCAGGGTACCTTTGCTCCTAGTCTCTAGTCCCTGGTGGTTTGGCAGCTAGGATTCCTAATTTTCCTCCAGGCTACTTAGGTTCAATTCCTGGGCAGGGAAGTAAGATCCAGCTTTAAGAGCACTTGCTACTGTCTCTCCAGGATCAAGAGAACAATTTTCAAACAACTTCAACAGCTTATCGCTCAATTCAAGCAGCTTGCAAGCCTAATACCAGCCAATGCTAAAAAAAATAAAAAATAAAAAAAAATACTTTGGTCCCAGAGAAACCAGGCCAAATCTTTTTCAGACAATTTCTAGAAAACAACAACTTCCAAAGAAATAAGTCAAATGCTAAAAAAAAAAAGAAAAAGAAAAAGAAAAATCAATACACTTTCAGTAAGGCAACCTCTGTCCCCTTTAGTCAGCTTCAGTTGGAGTGGTCTAATCTGAAAATCAGACTGAAGTTCCAAACAAGTGCCTGCACACAGAAAAAGGACTTAACCAGAAAGACCACTTAAAGTAGATCCCAGATAAAGTCTGGAGAGCATTAGACACAAAGGGGATATGAGCTCAGATCCAGGAGAAAGATGTACCTTCAAATGCTAGGGTCAGTGAGAAAGCAGTGATAATGGGGTCAATTGTGGGTACCACATCTGTTTGCTCACAATATTGGGGGCCTTTGAGGATCTTCTCTGGTCCCCACATGGACCACCAAAATGTTGACCAGATAAACAAGTAAATGGACTTACAGGTATTTCTCTAGGGAATACGGGCTTGTTCAGGATCAGCAGAGAATTGCAGTTCAGAGTCTGCAACCACAATGACCAAACCAGGGAGATCAAACCAGTCAATCCTAGAGTAAATCAACTCTGAATAGTCTTTGGAAGGACTGAGGCTGAAGATGAAGCTTCAATATTTTGGCCACTTGATGCGAACAGCCAACTCATTGGAAAAGACCCTGATGCTGAGAAAGAATGAAGGCAAAAGGAGAAGAAGGCAACAGAGGATGAGATGGTTGGATGGCATCACCGATTCAATGGACATGAACTTGGGCAAACTGAGAGATGGTAAGCAACAGGGAGGTCTGGCATGCTGCAGTCCATGAGGTCTCAAAGAGTCAGATACGACTTAGTGACTGAACAGCAACAGCAACAACCATGGTGAGCCACATGCAAGTGCCCACGTGGCAAGGGAAGGAACACACCTTAATAGAAGAAAAAGAAAGTTGTGAGGGCTATAGTAAACCGAGTTCATGGCTTTTCACTGGCCGAGTGCTTGTGCAAAAGGAAACATTTTTCTTCTTTCTGTTGGGCTCTGCTATCATTGTAAGGTGAGTACTCCTCCTTCAACTTTCAACTTAATACGTGTCTGTTTGTTAACTTTTTTACAACAGTGATGGGAAGGCTGACACAATTCTTTAAAAGAATATTTTGTACAGTTCTGTTAACCTGATGCATTGGGTATGGATTTCCCTGGTGGCTCAGTGGTAAAGAATCCACTTGCCAATGCAGGGGACACAGGTTTGATCCCTGGGTGGAGAAGATCCCCTGGAAGGAAATGACAACCCATTCCAGTATTCTTGCCTGGGAAATCCCATGGACAGAGGAGCCCAAGGCCTACAGTCCATAAGGTTGTAGTCAGACACAACTTAGGACTGAACAGCAGCAACAACAGCAATGTATCTAGCATATCTACAGTTTAAAATGAGCCGAGTAAACCCAACCCTTGATTCTTTCTCTTTTAGGAAAATTAGCTGATCCCACCCAAAGGATAAACTGTTGCCATGAATCTGGGGATCATCTGTGCATTTCTGTGGACAGTTTGTGGGCTGGTGAGTTTCATGTAACAGTCAAGCCTGAAATGGATGACTTTTCCTCAAAGAATCAATTCAGTCTAGAATGTGAATTTTAGAAACAAAGGAAGAAATGAGAGCTACTGCTTTTACCAAAAAAACTCTTTGACCTAAATATTGTGAATGTTTTGACATGATAGTTTAAAAAGGTATTTTTAAAATTAGTAGTTAATTTATCTAATTATGAAAATATTAGTCAGAGAAAATCAGTAACTTCAAAACTAGCTTTAAATACATAGGACAGAAGTAAGAGTTTGTAATACACTATCAAATAAAACTTTACTAACAAGAAAAGAACTCTACATATCTATTAAAATATTTTCAAGTTATATCAGGTCTTCAAATTTAGAATACAAACTCATAAAAGTATAGCATTCTACAAGTGTTACCAACTTTTTTCACTTATTGTGCTTTAGAATTTAATTAGTACTTAAAAATTCTGCAATTGTCATCTATGATATGAAATAGTAAATCTACAATATAAATACATTTTGCTTTATGAGAGGTTTTAAAGAGAAACATATTCTAGTTGCATACAAGGCCAAGGGGAAATTTCTGATAAAAGTTTTACCGTGTTTCTGTACCTGTGGGTTTACTTATATGTTAATAGTAATAATGGCTCTTCCTTTATACAGATCTTAACTATTATCTATCTGAAATACTGTTCCTTGCTGCAGTTGATTCCTGCATTATGGGAATATCATGAGACAATGTCAGCTCTCTGCCAAAATCCAAGGATCAGGTCAATTTTTGTTATAATGCTGTTATTCATCTTGTCCAGAAACAATGAAGAAATGGGATAAATTTTACCAAGTTAGGGGTTTAGTTTTTCAGTGTTTTAACTAATACTCTTTGAGAATAGTCAGGTACATTTTGAATAGTATTTAATGTAGTATTTTTTATACATTGAACATTATGTTCCAAGGAATAAGGTTCTAGTATAAAAGTTTTATTATGATGATGATAATATTAATATGAATAGACTACTCCATGACATCATATCTCATTAGCACTCACATAAGCAATCTAATATTAGGAGTACCCTATCCATTCTTTTCACACCAAATAAATTATATCAAAGCCTGTAGAAATTATGTCTTCATAGTGCATGTTCATTGTATTTTCAGATCGACTGAGCAATAACAATCTAGCACCAGGCTTCCTGCTTTGGAAGTGTGGTGAACTTGGGGTTGCAAATCTACCGTGGGGTCACAAAGAGTCGGACAGGACTCGAGTGACATATCATGCATGCACACACAAAGGAACAAAGTAAATAATTTAATAGTTAATCATACTAGGGAATCCAGCAAAAAAAAAAAAAATGTATGAGAGACTCCTGTAAATTAATGATCACTCAAGACAGTAGCTTTGCTTAGCCAAAGCCAAGCAGGCTTGCTTAGCAACAAAACCATACAATAGCTGCGTGAGACATGCCCCAAAACAAGAAAACTATGGTGGCATGAGACCCATCTCCTGCCCAGTGAGCTTTGTAAGTTAATGATTCCTAGGACATGCCCCTTTATGTGCACTAAAAACAAAAATATAAGAAAAAGGTGACATTATACTAAAACCTGAGATGATTTACCATTTTTAGCATATGTTACTGTTCTTGGTGGCCTCGGCCTGCAGTAGCTTGAAGTGGGGCTTCAGTTTCCAGCAAGAGATTGAGGTCGGATCATGACAGGGAAAATGCTGAATCCTAGCCACTAGACTAGTGGTCAGTGATGAGGCCCTGGCTCTTCAGCTTTGCAGAAAAAGAATTCCCACAATGACAGAAAGCAGTGAAACAAGTGAAGTATTTATTAGGAGGAAAAAAAGAGTATGGTACATGTGAAAAGATACACAGGCAGACTCAGAGAGAGAGTCATGCCCTTGTGGTAGTTTGAATCACTTTTGGGGGCATTTCTTCCAGGTTTCCTTTGACCAATGACCTTGCTGGTTTGATTCTAAGTCCGAATCTGGTTTATCTCAGGATATCTCATGTGTGCATGCTCATCTCTTGGCCAAAATAGATTTTAGTGAAGAAACCTGTTGACATCACTTACTGTATGATAACACCCCTTTCCTTTTGGATCTCCAAGGAGCCTTTCTGCACATGTGTAGTTGGGAAGGTCTCCTTGGCTTTGAGAATGAGGAATATGTGGACTTTTATTTCTTCTCTGGGCAGGGCCCAGCCTCCTCCATCATTATGCTTTTATGGAGTTTCTGCTCTTAAGGAATTTCTGTCCACACGGGGAGAAACTCTTCAGCCTGGGACCCATCTTGCCTCATAACCACATTTTTGCTCATTTCCACTGCACCATAACAGTCCTGACCTGACCACATAGGGACAAGAAAACTCCCCCACAAGATGTGGAGGAGAAACTGCTGATGTTTATTCAAGAAAGAGGAAGAAGGTGGTCTTCTCCTCCTCCCCACTTTTGTTCTGATTATAAAACTGTAGCCCACTAAGTTCTTGGAGAACAGCACCCTCTGGCCCACATGTTCACAGGCTTCATAAGTGTTCTATTCTAATAAATATCTCTTTATCTATCACTTTGTCTCTTGTCAAATTCTTTCTGCACTGAGACATAAAGAACCCAAGCTTCTTGGAGCACCCTTAAAACTGAACTACCTTGTTTCTTTACTCTGTATCTATAACTGGAAAACTTTTTTTTAAGGGACATGTTTTTGACTTTTTAAAATATACTTTTATAAGTTTGGTTTTTTTTGACAGGTATGCACTGCTTTATTTATATATTTTTGGCTGCACTGGGTCTTCGTTGCTGCAAGAGGGCTTTCTCTAGTTGTGATGCATGGACCTCTCAATGCTGTAGCTTCTCTTATTGCAGAGCACAGGCTCTAGGTGCCTGGGCCTCAGTAGTTGCAGCTTGAGGGCTCAGTGATTTCAACTTGCTGGCTCTAGGACATGCAGGCTTCAGTTGTTGCAGCACAGGGACTCTTTAGATGTGGCTCACGGGCCCTAGAGCATGCAGGTTTCAGTCGTTATGACTTGAGGGCTCTAGAGCACAGGTTCAGTAGTTGTAGCACATGGACTCAGTAGCTCCAGATAATGTGAAGTCTTCCCAGACCAGGAATGAAATCCATGTCCCCTGCATTGGCAGGCAAAATCCATTCCACTGAGCCACCAAGGAAGTCTTGGAAAACTTTTATATGAAAGCTTCATGCTCTAAATGTCACCACATCCTAACAAGTGTATTCTCTCTTCTAAGAGAACAAACTGAAAAAGTTTGAACCTTAAGCCTTTATTATCAAGTGTGGACCAAAGGAAGGGAAAATTACCTAATTGCTGTAAACTTGTCATTAGTGAAAACACACACACACAAATCCCAAACAAACTAATGATATGTTTTATTTCTCAGTTCAGTTTTATGAAGTTTGAAAGTTCGTCAGGATTTCAGTTTAAAATGTTCTGGACTTTGATCATAAATCCACAAGACATATTGCTTTAAATTTCATGCAATCGGATATGTGTTTCATAAAATAGGACAGCAGAAGAGCCATACAAGTTTATTGTCTAATTCTCAGTGATTTATGATAGCTTAATATAATCTTCTTTAGATCCTAAACATTTAAAGTGCTAATGAATTCAAAAGTCAAGAATTATTAATTGAGCAAAATAATCATAGCAGTGATTTGAATTTCAGGATAGGAATGCATGGACAAAGTCCTAACAAATGAGCCTAAGTCAAAAACACCAGAAATGAGAAAACTATATGATTTTAATAGTGTTAAATTTTGAAATTATTGTTGCTCAACCAGTTAGAATCTTTCACTTTGATTTATTAATCATCTTCAGAAATGCTGAATTAAAGATAGCAAGAATTGTTTCAGGAAGCTCCAGAACTAGCATCATTGCAACCTGAGTCTTCATTAAAATTTTCCATATACTCAAAGATAGTGAACTTGGAAAAGATATAAAATAATTACATGTGAATTTAAATGTATACTCTTTGCTAAAATACTTCCCTGGTGGCTCAGATGGTAAAGTGTCTGTCTGCAATGCAGGAGACCCAGGTTTCATCCCTGGGTTGGGAAGATCCTGGAGAAGGAAATGGCAGCCCACTCTGGTACTCTTGCCTGGAAAATCCCATAGACAGAGGAGCCTTGTGGGCTACAGTCCATGGGGTCACAAAGAGTCAGACATGACTGAGCAACTTCACTTCACTCACTATGTATTTTGGATACAAATATATATGTCCATTACATGATAATTACACACTTCAAGTTTTTAAATTTAAAATTAATTGACCAAATCTTCATACAAAAGTCAACAAGAAATATAAGCAACTAACCAGAAAACTGGGAAAAGCACATAGACACATTCAAAGAATTGTAAATTCATATTAGAGTGAAGCAACACTTTCTACATTTCACACCAATTTTAGAAATTGCTATACAAGAGTAAATTGGAGAAAACAGGAACCTCAATTCATTTATAACAAAAATGTAAACTCCTGAAAAAATTTTAATACCATTTGGCAATATATGACCCATCAGTTTGAATATGTTTCCTTTCTACCTATTTATTGTTATTAAAATAACAAATTA
This sequence comes from Bubalus bubalis, assembly GCF_019923935.1. Lineage (NCBI taxonomy): Eukaryota > Metazoa > Chordata > Mammalia > Artiodactyla > Bovidae > Bubalus > Bubalus bubalis. The sequence goes on from NC_059166.1 coordinate 38,487,768, forward strand.
TGGCAAGAAATATATACATAAAATTCTGTCTTTATATTATTTTTACTAGCTTATAACATAAAATAATGCTCACAGTTTATAGTGTATTCATTAACACTACATATAATTTTAAAAAAATCATTTGGATCAATATGTCCTGATACAGAAAAAGTTCCATGAAGATTTTCTAGTAAAAAGTATAGAGTACACTATAGAGTCGGAGAAGGCAATGGCACCCCACTCCAGTACTCTTGCCTGGAAAATCCCATGGACGGAGGGGCCTGGTAGGCTGCAGTCCACGGGGTCGCTAAGAGTCAGACACGACTGAGCGACTTCACTTTCACTTTTCATTTTCATGCATTGGAGAAGGAAATGGCAACCCACTCCAGTGTTCTTGCCTGGAGAATCCTAGGGACGGGGGAGGCTGGTGGGCTGCCGTCTCTGGGGTCTCACAGAGTCAGACACGACTGAAGCGACTTAGTAGTAGTAGTAGTATAGTATAGAGTATAAAGTATACTCTTTCTAGTATAGAGTATAAATATACTCATTGCAGAACAGTGAGTATGATTTTATTCATACAAACAACATGGGTTTTATTTATTCATTTATTTGAACTGTTTAAATTGTTTTTTAAATTCTGTAAATATGTGCCAATGACCAATTTTTTTTTGAATTGGGTAAAAGACCAAAAGACATAAGTGAAGAAAGATGATGAAGAAGACTTATTTTTATTTGATGTGCCACTTAGACTTATAAAATTTGAATATATTAAATATCAGTGAAATGTACAGCAGATAAGGTGCAATATAAGTAGAGAGAAAATAATTAGAGTTTTAAAAACAGTTTTTGAAAAGAAGAAATATTTTAGGTTAGATCTGTTAATGTACAAGAGGTAACAGTTTGGAAGTATCCAGAATACTTGGTTCCTTCTCTTTATTCCTAGCCTCCTTGGGGATGAAAGGATAACCTTTCATTTCCATGAAGAGCTATTTTCATGAATGTTCTTTACTCTTTTCCATGGAGATATAACAGGTTACCTGACTGATGGGTGACAGCATTCCTTTCATGCTTTTCAGCTCATTAGAATTAATCTATGAAAGTCCTAAGGCCCAAGAATAGCTCTTTTTCTCTTTTTTTCTATCTAGACTAGTCAGGAATTGATATTAGGATCCTGACCTGTTCTGAAAACTCTCCCTTGGGGGCCCTTTCCCAGATCTAAAATGGGGGTATGCTATGACAAACCTAGACAGCATATTACAAAGCTGTACAGTTGAAACTATGGTTTTTCCAGTAGTCATGTACAGTGTGAGAGTTGGACCATAAAGAAGAGTGAGTGCCAAAGAATCGATGCTTTCAAATAGTGATGCTGGAAAAACCTTTTGAGAGTCCCTTGGACTGCAAGGAATTCAAACCAGTCAATAGGAAACCAAACTAGAATAGACATTGGAAGGACTGATAATGAAGCTGAAGCTCCAATACTTTGACCATTTAATGCAAAGAGCTGACTCACTGGAAAAGACCCTGGTGCTGGAAAAGATTAGAGGCAAAAGGAGAAGGGGTTGGCAGAGGATGAGACGGCTAATAGCACACCAACTCAATGGACATGAATTTGAGCAAACTCTGGGAAATGCTGTTTGAGGACAGGGGAGCCTGGTGTTCTGCAGTCCATGGGGTCACAAAGAGTTGGATGTGACTTAGGGACTGAACAACAACAACAAAGTGGGGAGAACGTTGTTGCTGCATACCTAAATCATATTCTTCAACTGTCTTTCAGTATTGAAGCTGAGGTTCTGGGGTAGGGGATGGGAGGGGGCCTCAAGAGGGAGGGGATATATGTATACTTAGAGCTGATTCATGTTGAACAGCAGAAACCAACACAATACTGTAAAGCAATTATCCTCCAATTTAAAAAAAAGCTGAGGTTCCACCTCCATTCACCCATTCCTTTGCTTGTCTCAACTGGTTTTGATTTTAGAAAGAAAGTGAAAGTGAAATCACTCAGTCGTGTCCAACACTTTGCGACCCTGTGGACTGTAGCCCACCTGGCTCCTCTCTCTAGGGGATTCTCCAGGCAAGAATAGTGGAATGGGTTGCCATTTCCTTCTCCAGGGGTTCTTCCGGACCCATGGATCGAACCCAGGTCTCCTGCATAGCAGGCAGACACTTTAAACTCTGAGCCACCAGAGCAGACCCTGGTTTTGATTTTTGGCAGGGACCAAAAAAGTGATCTATTGATTCTGCACCATTACCAGTACACATTTTTTTAGGGTTAATATACATATATATATATATAACACTAGTCATTAATGCCGAAGAATTGGTGCTTTTGAACTGTGGTGTTGGAGAAGACTCTTGAGAGTTCCTTGGACTGCAAGGAGGTCCAACCAGTCCATCCTAAAGGAGATCAGTCCTGGGTGTTCATTGGAAGGACCGATGCTAAAGGTGAAACTCCAATACTTTGGCCACCTCATACAAAGAGTTGACTCATTGGAAAAGACCCTGATGCTGGGAGGGATTGGGGGCAGGAGGAAAAGGGGACGACAGAGGATGAGATGGCTGGATGGCATCACCGACTTGATGAACATGAGTTTGAGTGAACTCCGGGAGTTGGTGATGGATGGGGAGGCCTGGTGTGCTGCTATTCTCAGGGTCTCAGAGTCAGACACGACTGAGCGACTGAACTGAACTGAGTCATTACTTGTACCAGAGGCTGCAAAATCTAATGTCCATAGACCCAGGAAGGTAACATAAATGTTTGAGATCAGATAAATATAGCAAATTAGTAGTGGGAGAGGCAAAGTCACACATGGGAGTTGGGGATGGAGGAGAAGATACAGCTGTGCACTCAAGGATTGCTGCTTGAGTCCTCAGGATGCAGTTTACTGGGGACAGGTGTTTGCAGACCCAACCATGTGAAAACAAATGGAGGGAAATTGGGCCCCCCGAAATTTCCCCTTAAGATAAATCTAGGGTGGAGACAAAGAAGGAGAATAATAAAGTAAAAGAAAAAACAAAATTACTAGTGATGGTAGCTATAAACACTATTTCAAGAAGAGGCTGTTGCTAATCAACTTCAGGAGTCTGGTGACGTGCAGAAATGTGGTCCCACCATATCTTACATTATACTTTTTAGGAGAGTCTCAGAAATTTAAATTTAAATCATAAACACTCTCATGAAATTTATCATTATTATATTTTCACAAATAATTTTATATTTTAAATATTTATATTTAAATTTAAAAAAAGCCTTGATCCATTATTGGATCAGTGGTTTGCAAACTCTAATAGTCTCCAAAATACTCTTCAATCCTAGATGTAGGGAAACATCTGCCAAAATGATCTATCCATTAATAAAAGTTGTGTATTGAAGTTTTCTAGTATTACTTTTTTCAATTTATTTCTCCCTTAAATTTTGTTACTGTGTTTTATGTATTCAGGTACTATGATGTTGGGTAAACAAATATTTACAAATGTTGCATCTTCCTGTGAAATCGACCGTTTATTCTTATAATGCAATCATCTTTTTTGTTTCTTATTGCCATGATTGTTTTACAGTCTATTTTGCTGGTATAAGTATAGCTACCTGAGCTTTCTTTTGGTTTCCATTTGCATTGGATATTTTTTTACAACTCTTCACTTTCTGTCTGAGTATGCTTAAATCTGAAATGAGTCTCTTGTTGGCAGCATACAGCCGGATCTTATTTTTTATACATTCAGCCACTCTATGTTTTTTGATTGGAGAATTTAGTCTGTTGGCAGTTAAACTAATCATTAATAGATATGGACTTAGTGCCATTTTCTTAATTGATTTCTGGTTGTTTTATAATTCCTTTGTGCCTTTCTTCTCTTGCTCTCCTTCTCTGTGATTTGATGATTTTTCTGTAATGGTATGCTTAGATGACTTTCTCTTTACCTTTTTTGTATCTACTATAAATTTTTGCTTTGAGGTTACAGTGAGATTTACATAAAATATGTTATAACAGTCTACCTTAAGTCTACAACTTAAGTTTGAAGACATTCTAAAGTTCTACATTTTTACTCTCACACTCTACCCCCTAAGTTTTATGTTTTCTATGTCATAATTGACATCTCTTGTCTTGTGTGCATGCATGCATGCTAAATTGCTTCAGTCATGTCTGACTTTTTGCAATCCTATGGCCTGTAGAATTCCAGGCTCCTCTGTCCATGGGGATTCTCCAGGCAAGAATACTGGAGTGTGTTGCCATGTCCTACTCCAGGGAATCTTTCCTAAGCGAGGATTGAATCTATGTTTCTTATGTCTCCTACATTAGCAGGTGGATTCTCTACCATTAGTGCCACCTGGGAAGCCCCTTGTCTTGTGTATCCATTAACAAATAATTGTAGTTTCTTTTAGGCTTCATACAGGATTTATAAATGATTAACCACTATAACATTCAATTATTCTGAATTTGAGTGAACTCCGGGTGTTGGTGATGGGCAGGGAGGCCTGGCATGCCGAAATTCATGCGGTCACAGAGTCGGACATGACTGAGCGACTGAACTGAACTGAACTGAACTGATTCTGAATTTAACTGCATGTTACCTTTATCTGTGGGACATATTTTTATATATTTGCATCCTTTTTTTCAGCTTTAAAATATCCCTTTAATATTTCTTGTAAGGCTGCCTTATGATGTTGGACTTCAGCTTTTGCTTTTTTACTCCCTTCAGTTTTGACCAACAGCTTTGCCAGGTAGAGTATTCTTGTTTGGCACTTTTTTCCTTTCAGCTCTTTATTTATTTATTTATTTATTTAATTTAAATGTATTTATTTTAATTGGAGGCTGATTAATTTACAATATTGTATCGGTTTTGCCATACATCAACATGAATCTGCCACAGGTGTATACGTGCTCCCCATCCTGAATCCCCCTCCCACCACCCTCCCTGTACCATCCCGCTGGGTCATCCCAGTGCACCAGCCCCAAGCATCCTGTATCCTGCATGGAACCTGGACTGGTGATTCGTTTCTTATATGATATTACACGTTTCAATGCCATTCTCCCAAATCATCCTCCCCTCTCCCTCTCCCACAGAATCCAAAAGACTGTTCTATACATCTGTGTCTCTTTTGCTGTCTCGCATACAGGGTTATTGTTACCATCTTTCTAAATTCCATATATATGTGTTAGTATACTGTATTGGTATTTTTCTTTCTGGCTTACTTCACTCTGTATAATCGGCTCCAGTTTCATCCACCTCATTAGAACTAATTCAAATTTCTTTTTAGTGGCTGAGTAATACTCCATTGTGTATATGTACCACAGCTTTCTTATCCATTCATCTGCTAATGGACATCTAGGTTGCTTCCATGTCCTGGCTATTATAAACAGGGCTGTGATGAACATTGGGGTACACGTGTCTCTATCAATTCTGGTTTCCTCAGTGTGTATGCCCAGCAGTGGGATTGCTGGGTCATAAGGCAGCTCTATTTCCAGTTTTCTAAGCAATCTCCACACTCTTCTCCATACTGGTTGTACTAGTTTGCATTCCCACCAACAGTGTAAGAGGGTTCCCTTTACTCCACACCCTCTCCAGCATTTATTACTTGTAGACTTTTGGATTGCAGCCATTCTGACTGGCGTGAAATGGTACCTCATTGTGGTTTTGATTTGCATTTCTCTGATAATGAATGCTGTTGAGCATTTTTTCATGTGTTTGTTAGCCATCCGTATGTCTTCTTTGGAGAAATGTCTATTTACTTCTTTGGCCCATTTTTGATTGGGTCGTTTATTGTTTTGGAATTGAGCTGCAGGAGTTGCTTGTATATTTTTGAGATTAGTTGTTTGTCAGTTGCTTCCTTTGCTATTATTTTCTCCCATTCTGAAGGCTGTCTTTTCACCTTGCTTATAGTTTTCTTTGTTATGCAGAAGCTTTTAATTTTAATTTGGTCCCATTTGTTTATTTTTGCTTTTATTTCCAATATTCTGGGAGATGGGTCATAGAGGATCCTTCTGTAAAAGCAGTGCTAAGGGGAAAGTTCATAGCAATACAGGTATACCTCAAGAAACAAGAAAAAAAAGTCAAATAAATAACCTAACTCTACACCTAAGTTAACTAGAAAAGGAAGAAATGAAGAACCCCAGGGTTAGTAGAAGTAAAGAAATCTTAAAAATTAGGGCAGAAATAAATGGAAAAGAAACAAAAGAGACCATAGCAAAAATCAACAAAGCCAAAAGCTGGTTCTTTGAAAGGATAAATAAAATTGACAAACCATTAGCCAGACTCATCAAGAAACAAAAGGAGAAAAATCAAATCAATAAAATTAGAAATGAAAATGGAGAGATCACAACAGACAACACAGAAATACAAAGGATCATAAGAGACTACTATCAGCAATTATATGCCAATAAAATGGACAACGTGGAAGAAATGGACAAATTCTTAGAAAAGTACAACTTTCCAAAACTGAACCAGGAAAAAATAGAAAACCTTAACAGATCCATCACAAGCACGAAAATTGAAACTGTAATCGGAAATCTTCCAGCAAACAAAAGCCCAGGTCCAGACGGCTTCACAGTTGAATTCTACCAAAAATTTAGAGAAGAGCTAACACCTATCCTACTCAAACTCTTCCAGAAAATTGCAGAGGACGGTAAACTTCCAGAATCATTCTATGAGGCCACCATCACCCTAATACCAAAGCCTGACAATGATGCCACAATAAAAGAAAACTACAGGCCAATATCACTGATGAACATAAATGCAAAAATCTTTAACAAAATTCTAGCAATCAGAATCCAGCAACACATTAAAAAGATCATACACCATGATCAAGTGGGCTTTATCCCAGGGATGCAAGTATTCTTCAGCATCCACAAATCAATGTAATACATCACAATAATGAATTGAAAAATAAAAGCCATATGATTATCTCAATAGATACAGAGAAAGCCTTTGACAAAATTCAACATCCATTTATGATAAAAACTTTCCAGAAAGCAGGAATAGAAGGAACATACCTCGATATAATAAAAGCTATATGACACACCCACAGCAAACATTATCCTCCATGGTGAAAAATTGAAAGCATTTCCCCTAAAGTCAGGAACAAGACAAGGGTGCCCACTCTCACCACTACTATTCAACATAGTTTTGGAAGTTTTGGCCCCAGCAATCAGAGCAGAAAAAGAAATAAAAGGAATCCAAATTGGAAAAGAAGAAGTAAAACTCTCACTGTTTGCAGATGACATGATCCTCTACATAGAAAACCCTAAAGACTCCACCAGAAAATTACTAGAGCTAATCAATGAATATAGTAAAGTTGCAGGATATAAAATCAACACACAGAAATCCCTTGCATTCCTATACATTAATAATGAAAAAATAGAAAGAGAAATTAAGGAAACAATTCCATTTACCATTGCAACGAAAAGAATAAAATACTTAGGAATATATCTACCTAAAGAAACAAAAGACCTATATATAGAAAACTATAAAACACTGGTGAAAGAAATCAAAGAGGACACTAATAGATGGAGAAATATACCATGTTCATGGATCAGAAGAATCAATATAGTGAAAAAGAGTATACTATCCAAAGTAATCTATCGATTCACTGCAATCCCTATCAAGCTATCAATGGTATTTTTCACAGACTAGAACAAATAATTTCACAATTTGTATGGAAATACAAAAAACCTCGAATAGCCAAAGCAATCTTGAGAAAGAAGAATGGAACTGGAGGAATCAACCTGCCTGACTTCAGGCTCTACTACAAAGCCACAGTCATCAAGACAGTATGGTACTGGCACAAAGACAGAAATATAGATCAATGGAACAAAACAGAAAGCCCAGAGATAAATCCACGCACTCACCTATGGACACCTTATATTGGACAATGAGGGCAAGAATATATAATGGAGAAAAGACAATCTCTTTAACAAGTTGTGCTGGGACAACTGGTCAACCACTTGTAAAATAATGAAACTAGAACACTTTCTCAGAGAAGGCAATGGCACCCCACTCCAGCAATCTTGCCTGGAAAATCCCATGGACAGAGGGACCTGGTGGGCTGCAGTCCATGGGGTCGCGAAGAGTCAGACCTGACAGCAATTTCCCTTTTACTTTTTGCTTTCTGCGTTGGAGAAGGAAATGGCAACCCACCCCAGTGTTCTTGCCTGGAGAATCCCAAGGACGGTGGAGCCTGGTGGGCTGCCGTCTCTGGGGTTACACAGAGTCGGACACAACTGAAGCGACTTGGCAGTAGCAGCAGCAGAAAACTTTCTAATACCATGCACCAAAATAAACTCAAAATGGATTAAAGATCTAAACGAAAGACCAGAAACTATAAAACTACTAGAGGAGAACATAGGCAAAACCCTCTCCGACATAAATCACAGCAGGATCCTCTACAACCCACCTCTCAGCTCTTTAAATACATTGTGCCACTCCTTCCGGCCAACAAGCTCATGCTGACAAATCTGCTGACAGTCCTTTGGGGGTTCCCTACTACATAGCAAGCTGTTTTTATCTGTTGCTTTGAAGAGTCTCTTCTTGTTTAAACTTTTGACAATGTAATCAAAATGTGTCTTGGCGTGGGTCCTACATTCATTTTATTTGGAACTCTCTAGGCTTCCTAGATTTGGGTGTCTGTTTTCTTCCCCAGGTTAAAAAAGTTTTCAGTCATTATTTCTTCAAATAATTTTTCTGCCCCTTTCTATCTCTCTTCCCTTTCTGGGACTCTTATATTGCAAATATGGGACCACTAGATTGTGTCCCCAATCATTGAAAAAGCAAGAGAGTTCCAGAAAAATATCTACTTCTGCTTTATTAACTATGCCAAATCCTTTGAATGTGTGGGTTACAATAAACTGTGGAAAATTCTGAAAGAGATGGGAATACCAGACCACCTGACCTGCCTCTTGAGAAATCTATATGCAGGTCAGGAAGCAACAGTTAGAATTGGACATGGAAAATAGACTGGTTCCAAATAGGAAAAGGAGTACATCAAGACTGCATATTGTCACCCTGCTTATTTAACTTATATGCAGAGTACATCATGAGAAACGCTGGACTGGAAGAAGCACAAGCTGGAATCAAGATTGCCAGGAGAAATGGCATTAAATATCTAAAGAAAACTTCAGACATGCAGATGACACCACCCTTATGGCAGAAAGTGGAGAGGAACTAAAAAGCCTCTTGATTGTTGGGAGGCACAGTGCAAAATAGCCTTGAAGGAGAAGGTCCTCAGGGAAATGGCAAAGGGCCAGAAATATCCAGGCATTGTGTACTGAAAGCTGAAAAACATTTCCTACCTTTGGCTATGCTCAGCACCAAAATTTAGTGATTAAACATTAAAGACATTGCTTGAGAACATGGGTCATGGATAAACACATGGGTCATTAAGAATGCGCTGTTCCTTGAAGTATCTTTTACTGATTATGTCTTAGCCTCGTACGTGTTCTGCTGGCCATATGCTCTAAGCTCTTTGTTCCTCGCTCCTATAAAAAGGCTCAACTGCAGAAATAAACTTGTCAGTCCTTGCAGAGACTGTTCAAATGTTGTTCTTTCAGGTTCACCGTTTCCAAGTCCCGGAGAGATATCTCCCACAGGTGGCGCCTCAAACAAGGACTTGATAGGAAGATTGAACAAAGCAGCGAGCCCTGCAGAAAGAGGTAAGCAGGATGGGACAACATAGCAGTAAGATTCCTTTCATTTCTATAATGCGTCACTTTTTGAGACAAAATGGTGTTAATGTTTCAAGAGATCAATTGAATGACTGCTATCATATTTTACTGGAACATAATCCGTGGTTCCCAGAGGAGGCGACGCTCGATCTAGACATATGGAAAAGGGTTAAGAATAATGTTTTGTGAGCATATTGGCAAGGAGTCTGTATTCCCCCTCAATGGTGGGTTACATGGTCACTCATACGGGCTGTCATAGAACAAACTGAAGGGCATAATGTTGATTTGGAAGTACAGACTGTTTGATCTTTACATGAATATGAGCTTAAGGAACAAGATATGCAAGGTGCTTTGAAATATAAGAATGTTATGCTCAATCAGACACAATCCTTGGAAAAACAGCTTGGAGACATATGTATACAGGATGTGTCAAAACCGAAACCACTTAGAGCGGAGGTCATTTCATTCAATGGACAGCCCAAGTCTGAGGTTTTTCCTTCTGCTCCACCTGTAACAGCAGTTGCTAACTTAGCTTGTACTAATCATTGCACTCCTCCTCAGGAGATGCCTGCTTGCGCTTTCGCTTTCCCAATACAGTTTGATCAACCTGCTCAAGGCCAGAATGCTTGGGCTAGTCTAGATTTTGGTATGTTGTCTAGCTTTAAGAAAGCATGCACATTGTATGGACCTACTTCTCCTTACTGTGTAGAATTCCTCAGAGGATGGGCTGATCATTGGATGCCATATGATTTTTTTCAAGTAGCAAAGATGGTTCTAAATCCTCAACAATTACTTCAGTGGCAAATGTGGGTTGGTGATGAGGCCTGACAAATGATGATTGACCAACAATCTTGTGGTAACCCTGCCAATTTAACTCATGATATACTTATTGGAACGGGAGCCATGGCCGATACGACTGCGCAATTAGCTAATATTACCCCTCAGATGTTGCATTTCATTAAAGAAATTTCTTTCAGAGCATGGGCGAAGGTTGATAGTGTTAACTCTGATGGTTCATTTGTCAAGATTACACAGGGACATGAGGAGGAATATGCCCAATTTATAGGGAAATTAAAGGATGCCGTTGAGAAATCTATCAGAGATGAAACTTTACAAAATATTATTTTAAAGCAACTTGCCTTTGAAAATGCTAATGAGAAATGTCGATGCGTGCTTAGACCAATTCGAGAAACTGGTTCTCTTATGGAGTACCTGAAAGCTTGTAGAGATATCGGATCTATGCCCCATAGAGCAAAATTAGCAGCACTAGAAACTTTTAATGTGCAAAAGGCTGCCAATGCTAAATGTTTTAACTGTGGGAAGGCCGGCCATATGAAAAAACAATGCTGCATGCCAATGCAGACAGCTAAAAATAATAATACTTCTAATTAAAAAAGGCCCCCAGGAGTTTGCCCAAAATGTAGGAGGGGATTCCATTGGTTGAATGAATGTCATTCCAAATTCGATAAGGATGGAAATGCATTGACACCAGAGGCACAACAAAAACAACAGGGAAACTAATAAAGGGGCTATCCTCTAGCCCCACTGCAAAAGGAGGACCTAACATTATGACACTGCAAGCAGCTACATCTAAGAGTGCTTGCATTGATATACCTAGTCCTTATGATATGGAATTAATAGAATTATACAATACTCATAAAATCCCCACTGGATATTATGGTCCAATCCCACCCGGGACAATTAGACTAATTTTGGGACATAGCAGATGTACAATGAAAGGTTTAGTAGTGTTGACTGGAGTTATGGATGAAGATTATGAAGGAGAGATACATGTCATGGTTAATGTTGTAAAATTAAGAATGTATATCTACAAAAAGGGGAACGCTTTGCACAATTATTACTTTTGCCGTATGTCAAACCAATGAGGGCATCTGATAAAATTAGGCAGGGGGGTTTTGGTAGCACCAATCTTACCGCCGCACTATCTACCTTATTAAAGGAACATCAAAAGCCTATGCTTACGCTAAAGATACGGGGAAAAAATTTCACAGGTATGTTGGATACAGGAGCCAAAATTTCCATTATTAGAACTGAAGAATGGCCCCTTGATGGGGTAAGACTGTGGCTTCTTCCAGACTGTTAGGGGTGGGCAAAGCTGATGCTACACAAACTTTTGTCAATGCACCCTATTTACAGGCTTATGGTCCTGATCAAATTGTAGCTTACATCAAACCATATATTACCAGTATCCCTGTTGATCTGTGGGGAAGAGATTTTCTTGAACAAACGAAAGCCATGATCTCTCTAAATGAGCCTTTTTAGTGGGGGCCCTTAAGGTAACACCGCTGCCTCTAGATTGGGAATCTGATGCCCCAGTATGGGCACCTCAATGGCCCCTGGCTAAAGAAAAGTTGGCAGCTCTCACACAATTAGTAAATGAGCAATTACAGAAAAATCATATAGAGCCTTTGTTTTCCCCATGGAATTCTCCCGTTTTTGTAATAAAAAAGAAATCAGGAAAATGGCAAATGTTAATAGATTTAAGAAATGTTAATAATACTATGATTCCTACGGGGCCATTACAACCTGGATTGCCCTCCACTTCTATGGTACTTAAAGGCTAATCTGTAATTATTATTGATTTACAAGACTGCTTTTTTACTGTACCTTTGCATCCTAAAGATAGAAAACGTTTTGCTTTTTCAGTTCCTTCTATAAATCACATGGCTCCTGTTAAAAGATTTCAATGGAGGTTTTACCTCAGGGAATGATGAACTCTCCTACCATTTGCCAATATCTCATATCTGTTTTATTACAATCCATTAGAGATAAATATCCTACTGCTTTCATAATTCATTATATGGATGATATACTCCTCTCCATGGAATCTGAACTTTGTTTACAACAGTTATATGACGAAGTCACTACCACTATTCAAAATCATGGCCTACTTGTTGCACCAGATAAAATTCAGTTGAAAGCACCCTTTAATTACTTGGGACATGTTATGAAAGAGTCTAAGATAAAACCTCAAAAAACTCAAATCTCTGTGCATTCTCTATGCACGTTAAATGATTTTCAAAAATTGATAGGAGATATTAATTGGCTTCGGCCATCTATTGGCCTTCCCACCTATGCATTACAAAATTTATTTAAAATTTTAGAGGGGCCTCCTGACCCTAATAGTCCTAGACAGCTAACAAAAGAAACGAAAGAAGAATTAAAAATTGTTGAAAAACGCATTCAGCAATCCTTCTCAACTCGGCTGGACCATACCCAACCAGTTTATTTATATATATTTCCCACCAAACATTCACCTACTGCAACTATAGCTCAAAGCAGCCCAATAGAATGGGTATATCTGCACACTAAACAATCAAAAAAAAAATCATATCATACATTGAGAAAATAGGGCAACTAATTGTATCAAGATGGAGCCATGTACAGACCTTAACTGGATTTGATCCATATGCAGTACATGTTCCCTTGACAAAAAAGGAATTACAAATTGCCTTACAATATAAAATGACCCTGCAAATAGCATTAAATGATTTTCAGAACGTTATCTCATTCCATTTGCCAAAAGGAGAATTGTGGAACTTCCTACAATTTACTAAATTTACAGTAACAAATATCATTGCCTCCAAGCCTATTTCAAATGCACCTACCTATTTCATTGATGGCAACAAGAAAGGCATAGCTGGGATCATCGGCCCTGATATCAAAGAGAAATTACCTACTACCTATTCTTCAATACAAAGAATTGAATTATATGCTTTATATGCTCTTTTGTCTCTTCAACCATTATCCTTCAATGTGTATACTGATTCCAAATACCTTGCTTCCCTTTTCCCCGATTTTGTTACCACCTTTTTATACAACCTAGATGAAGAATTATATATTCTCTTTTCAAAGACTCAAACCTTAATTCGATCACGTACGGAACCTTTCTTCATTGCACATATACGTGCTCATTCAGGTTTACCTGGCTCCCTGGAGCAAGAAATGATGCTGTTGATAGGTTCATGACTCCTGTCTTTATGTCTGCTATGGACAAACATGCTAATCTTCACACCAATGCTAAAAGATTGCACTCTAAATATCATATTCCCCTCACTGAAGCGAGACACATCATTAAATCCTATGACGTCTGTGCTCCTCTGCACTTAACGTACCACAGTTTCAAGAGTTAATCCTCATGGGCAACAGCCTAACTCCCTTTGGCGATCTGACTTCATTCATTGCTCCTTGGGAAAGTTTTCTTTGCTTTTTGTCTCAGTTGGTACATTTTCAGGTTTTATATAGGCAATGCCTGTCTTTTCAGAATCCAGCAAACACGCCATTTCCACACTTTTACTCACCTTCCCTGTTATGGGAATACCTTCGGTCTTAAAAACAGATAATGGGCCTGCATTTACCTCTCACTTGTTTTGTTCATTTCTAATGGAATGGAATATAACACACATCACAGGGATACCCTACAATCCCCAAAGTCAAGCAATTATCAAAAGAACCCATCGTACTCTTAAAATTCATTTATTAAAACAAAAAGAGAGAATATGGAAGAGGAGATACACTTCTTATCCTATGAACCTTCAATTGTTATTATCTTTAACTCTTTATTCCTTAAATTTTTTAAATTTACTAAAAGATAGTTCTGATACTCATGCAGACAGACATTTTGCAGAGGAAAACAGTAAGAAACCATTAGAAGCCAACACACCAATATGGTATAAACAGTTTAATCAATGGTTGCCAGGAATCTTATGACTCCTAGGCAGAGGTTACAGTCTTGTTGTTGCAGATGGAGAAGAAATCTGGGTTCCACTTTGCCATGTCTGTTACCGAGAAGGACCCCAAGACCAGACTCCCCCAACAGGTGACGCAGCTGACGCAAAGGGTCTCGTCAATGACCATAGAGAAGCAGAAGAGAAAACGTCAATGTCTGAACCCTTACCATAGGACCTGAGCAATGGCATGTGTGGAAGATTCCTGCTGCATTGGAGCGCTTTGCCAGTGTGTATGGTACTGCAAAAGCCTTAAAACCTCAAAACTATACCTTTTTATACAATAGTACAGGTTATATCCAATCTTGTGTGCACCTCCCGTACATGTTTATTGTAGGTAACTTCGACACGGATCTTTCTGCTAATATTGTTAACTGTACAGCATGTGCGTTGTATACATGTTTAAACCATACTATTTCATATCATTATGTCAACCTTGCAATAGTTAAGAAAGGATTTGATTTGTGGCTTCCTGTTAACCTAACAGAACCATGGACTGACTCTGTATTTCTCTCAGTTTTGCTCAAATATGGCGTAAGGAGGTCAAAGCGCATAATAGGATGGATTATTGCTGGAATTCTCAGTCTAATATCTATTGTTACAGTAGGAACCCTATCTGGTGTGGCACTACACAATTCTATACAGATGTCTCTACTCAAAACTCCATACCTCCTACGACAGAGTCCAACTAGCAGCTGCCGTGCTTAAACTAAAAACAAAAGGAAGATGTGTTGGGAGGCACAGTGCAAAATAGCCTTGAAGGAGAAGGTCCTCAGGGAAATGGCGAAGGACCAGAAGTACCCAGGCATTGTGTACTGATAGCTGAAAAACATTTCCTGCCTTTGGCTATGCTCAGCGCCAAAATTTAGTGATTAAACATTAAAGACGTTGCTTGAGAAAATGGGTCATGGATAAATACATGGGTCGTTGAGAATGCGCTGTTCCTTGAAGTATCTTTTACTGATTATGTCTTAGCCTCATACATGTTCTGCTGGCCGTATGCTCTAAGCTCTTTGTTCCTTGTTCCTATAAAAAGGCTCAACTGAAGAAATAAACTTGTCAGTCCTTGCAGAGACTGTCCAAGTGTTGTTCTTTCAGGTTTGCTGTTTCCAAGTCCCCGAGAGATATGTCCCACATTGATGAAAGTGAAAGAGGAGAGTGAAAAAGTTGGTTTAAAGCTCAACATTCAGAAATCGAAGTTCATGGCATCTGGTCCCATCACTTCATGGCACATAGATGGGGAAACAGTGGAGGAATTTATTTTTCTGGGCTTCAAAATCAATGCAGATGCTGATTGCAGCCATGAAATTAAAAGACTCTTACTCCTTTGAAGGAAAGTTATGACCAACCTAGACAGCATATTAAAAAGCGGAGACATTACTTTGCCAACAAAGGTCCGCCTAGTCAAGGCTATGGTTTTTCCAGTGGTCATGTATGGATGTGAGAGTTGGACTGTGAAGAAAGCTGAGCGCCAAAGAATTGATGCTTTTGAACTGTGGTGTTGGAGAAGACTCTTGAGAGTCCCTTGGACTGCAAGGAGATCCAACCGGTCCATCCTAAAGGAGATAAGTCCTGGGTGTTCATTGGAAGGACTGATGCTGAAGCTGAAACTCCGATACTTTGGCCACTTCATGTGAAGAGTTAACTCATTGGAAAAGACCCTGATGCTGGCAGGGATTGAGGGCAGGAGAAGCAGGGGATGACAGAGGATGAGATGGCTGGATGGCATCATCCACTCGATAGACATGAGTTTGTGTAAACTTCAGGAGTTGGTGATGGACAGGGAGGCCTGGAGTGCTGCGATTCATGGGGTCACAAAGAGTCGGACACGACTGAACAACTAAACTGAACTGATTTTGTCCCCTAAGTCCTTAAGCTATCTTTAATCTTCTTTTTCTTTTTTTGGACCGTTCTGCAAACCTTGCAGGATCTTAATCCCCCAAAGAGGAGTTGAATGCATGCCCCCTGCAGTGGAATTGCAAAGTCCTAATCACTGGACCACCAGGGTATTCCATTGCTTCTTTCATTGGATGAGTTTCATTAGCCTCTCTTTGATCCATTCTTCCACTTCAACATTCTGTCATTGAACTCCTCTATTGAAATTTTCAGTTCAGATATTATATTCTACAGCTCTGTGATTTCTGGTATTTTCTCTATGCTAAACTTTTTACTTTGTTTATACATTATTCTCCTGACCTCAGTGAGCATGTTTATGACCATTACTTTGAACTCTTTATCAGGTAATCCCTTATCTCTGTTTCATTAGCATTTTCTTCTGAGGTGTTGTCTTTTTCTTTCATTAGGAACATATTCCTTTTTTTCTTCACTTTTCTAGATTTTCCATGTTGATTTCGATTCATTGTATAAAACAGTCACCTCTGCATTTGTAGTGTTGTGGATGAAACTACACTTTGTCATACAGAGTGAATAAGTCAGAAAGAGAAAATCAAATATTGTATGTTAATGCATATGTATGAAATCTAGAAAAATGGTACTGATGAACCTATTTGTGAGGCAGGAATAGAGACACAGATATAGAAAATGGGCATGTGTATGGGGTTGGGGAAAGGCGGGAAAGGGTGGGATGAATTGGGAGAGTGGCATTGACACATATACTCTCAGTTCAGTTCAGTTCAGTTCAGTCACTCAGTCATGTCCGACTCTGTGACCCCAGGGACTACAGCATACCAGTCTTCCCTGTTCGTATAAATTCCAGAGCATGTAAAATAGATAGCTAGTGGGAAGCTGCTGTATGGCACAAGGAGCTCAGCTTGGTGCTCTGTGATGACCTAGAGAGGTGGGATGGGGGCAGGTGGAAGGGAGGCTCAAAAGGGAAGGGATATATATATATACACACACACACTCACATATCGCTGATTCGGTTTGTTGTACAGCAGAAACTAACACAACATTGTAAAGCAATTATATTCCAATTAAAAAACAAAAGCAAAAAACAGTCACCCCTTTCCATCTTGAAGGAGTGGCCTCATATGGAAAATGAAATTTATCATTTAACCCCGACCTAGCTTTCGGTTGTTTCTCAATCCTTCATGATAGTCTAAGCAACATTTTTCTGTTTTTAGTGGCTCAAAGGAGTTGAGAGTATGCTGAGACCAGCCACTGTCCCAAAGGGGAGATTCTCAGATAGCACCTAGATGTACGTTGATGGTAAGCTGGATCCTCAGGCAATAGTTTTGGTTCATTACAGTCCTGTGCAACCTATGAACTTAAAGTTTGCTGAAGACCACAGCCAGGGACTCAAAGGGTATCCCCTACACAGCAACTGTAAAAAACAAGTGGTGCACCAAATGTGTGCACAAGCTCCTTTCCAGGAGATATCAGCAATCGGGAGTGAGATGGAGGAAGAGTGTGAAGATGGAACCCACTGGGACTCCAGTCTCTGGAGTATGATGTAGCCAGCATCTTGATGGGTGTTAAATTAGAAGACTGCTTGTAGTCTGCAGTTACTAAGATAAAAAATAGAGTTCTTTCATGGGAAGATTGGGCCTGTTTCAGTCTGCTGCCTCTGCTGTGGACTCTGAGGACTTTGCCACAGTGAGTTTACATAAGCCCTTTGAAAAAAGTACCTCTTGGTTCACATTAGCCTTGTGGGTTCCATAGATGGAATCCCTGTTGCCCTTTAAAAGCTACATGTTTTGGGGTTCATCTCTCAGGTAGAAGTCTCAAAAGTTGGGAAAGCAAATATAGGTCCAAACCCTTCAATACTTAGGGAGAAGCTGGGAGTTATAAGATCCATCCCAGATGTGTGTCACTGTGCCAGGGGTGGAGTTTATGGCACAGCTTCTCCTTCCTGTCTCAATGTGGGTTGCTTTCCCCACCCCCCACCACCCCCATGCCCTGATATGTAGGAGTCACTCAGCTAGTTTCTGAATTCCTGAGAATCCATACAGGTATTAGACAGGAATTCAATGGCCAACTTCGGACTTGGTTCATAGGTTGTGCTGTATACAAAACTATAGGTAATCTCACATCTCGTAATTATTTTATATTATGTATAGAAATTATTCACTCTTTTAGTATTAGTTTCTGAAGACAAATCATGAAACAATTTTTCAACAGAAAAAAATTGCAATGAGAAATCTTTCATAAATGCTTATATGCTGACTTAGCTTGCTTCTCTGTACCGTTTTTCTTCCTTTTTAAGTGGAAATGGACCCTGATTTCCAAGACCATAAGGATTATTTAGTGATTAGATATGGTAATATATTGTTATTTATGATTTCTGAAATTTTCTGATGTTTCACTTTTATCTATTTCCATTGTTTATGCCCATAAAAACAAGACTATATCCTCACATTTGATTATTGAAATCCACTGAGAATCCTTTCTGAACAACTTAGGCAAACTCATAAAACTCATAGGCCAGTTTGTTAATTTTCAAAGAATAATGAATAGTATTTTTATGTTATGTGAGAACAATTAAGTCCGTACTTTCAGTAAGTACAATTCTTTGATTAGAAAATTAAGAGAATGCATGTCTTATTTCAGTCATAAATCATCAAGTGCTTCTAGTGGAAATCATATATGGTGCTGCTGCTGCTAAATCGCTTCAGTTGTGTCCGACTCTGTGTGACCCCGTAGAGGAGCCTGGAAGGCTGCAGTCCATGGGGTCGCTAAGAGTTGCACATGACTGATCGACTTCACTTTCACTTTTCACTTTCATGCATTGGAGAAGGCAATGGCAACCCACTCCAGTGTTCTTGCCTGGAAAATCCCATGGACAGAGGAGCCTGGTAGGCTGCAGTCCATGGGGTCGCTGAGAGTCAGACATGACTGAACGACTTCACTTTCAGTTTTCGCTTTCATGCATTGGAGAAGGAAATGGCAACCCACCCCAGTGTTCTTGCCTGGAGAATCCCAGGGACAGGGGAACCTGGTGGGCTGCCGTCTATGGGGTCACACAGAGTTGGACACGACTGAAGCAACTTTGCAGCGGGAGCAGCAGAGTGTTGCCCAACATGTTTCTGTGTCCATAGGATTATCCCAGCAAGAATACTGGACTGGGTTGCCATTTCCTCCTCCAAGAGATCGAACCCACATCTCCTGCATCTCTTTCATTGCAGGTGAATTCTTTATCACTGAGCCATCTGGGAAGCCCATAGTGCTGAGCACAATGATCAAGTTTCACAGTATGATGGGGCTGCATAAATAGATGCCAAGACCTCCAACAATCAATGCTGCCTTCTTGCTAACTGAATTAAACAGTTTGGGGAAGGGGATGGAAAGGGGGTGCGAAATGAAGAAAGGAAGGTGTTCTTTGAGGCATGTTTGGTTTTTATAACCAAGACTTTAATATAAAAAGTATTTGTTTTAAGATCCAAGTCAGTGTTAATGAGATTTTTGAATGTTTATCCAAAGGCTTAAGTTACAACCTACTTCTAAAAGGAAAAGGGTACGTAAAATCCCTGGGAAGGAATAGTCAGAATCTGAATGTATCTTGATAGGCTGGAATACTAGAAACTCAAGCCCAAGAGAATGAAAACGGTTTTGGTTTTACGATCAAAAATTTGCAGTTTGACTCTTTACTGCTTCTACTGCTACCACTGAGACCCACGTTCAATCATCTCTTCTTGGGTTTCTGTAGTAACCTTGTAACCATTCTCACTTTTCCTGCTTCAGTTCAGTTCAGTCACTCAGATGTGTCCAACTCTCTGTGACCCCAAGAATCACAGCACACCAAGCCTCCCAGTCCATCGCCAACTCCCAGAGTTTACCCAAACTCATGTTCTTTGAGTCAGTGATGCCATCCAGCCATCTCATCCTCTGTCGTTGCCTTCTCCTCCTGCCCCCAATTCCTCCCAGCATCAGAGTCTTTCCAATGAGTCAACTCTTAGCATGAGGTGGCTAAAGTACTGGAGTTTCAGCTTTAGCGTCAGTCCTTCCAATGAACACCCAGGACTGATCTCCTTTAGAGTGGACTGGTTGGATCTCCTTGCAGTCCAAGGGACTCTCAAGAGTCTTCTCCAACACCACAGTTCAAAAACATAATTCTTCGGTGCTCAGCTTTCTTCACACTACAACTCTCACATCCATACACGACCACTGGAAAAACCATAGCCTTGACTAGATGGACCTTTGTTGGCAAAGTAATGTCTCTGCTTTTGAATGTGCTCTCTAAGTTGGTCATAACTTTCCTTCCAAGGAGTAAGCATCTTTTAATTTAATGGCTGCAATTACCATCTGCAGTGATTTTGGAGCCCAGAAAAATAAAGTCTGCCACTGTTTCCACGTTTTTCCATCTATGTGCCATGAAGTGATGGGACCAGATGCCATGATCTTTGTTTTCTGAATGTTGAGCTTTAAGCCAACTTTTTCACTCTCCTCTTTCACTTTCATCAAGAGGCTCTTTAGTTCTTCTTCACTTTCTGCCATAAGGGTGGTGTCATCTGCATATCTGAAGTTATTGATAATTCTCCCGGCAATCTTGATTCCAGCTTGTGCTTCTTCCAGCCCAGCGTTTCTCATGATGTACCCTGCATATAAGTTAAATAAGCAGGGTGACAGTATACAGCCTTGATGTACTCCTTTTCTTATTTGGAACCAGTCTGTTGTTCCATGTCCAGTTCTAACTGTTACTTCCTGACCTGCATATAGGTTTCTCAAGAGGTAGATCAGGTGGTCTGGTCCTGCTTAACACAGTACTAAGAATGCTCTCATTAGAACATATTATTTCACACCACAGTCGCTACCCACCTCACTCAGAGTAAAAGCCAAAATTCCTGAAATGATCTGCAAAGCCCTACAAAATCTGTTCCTGTTACTTCTCTGACCTCTTGTCCTCTCACTCACTGTGTTCGAGTCATGCTGGCCAACTCACTGTTCATCCAACAGGACTGGGCAGTCTTACCTCCAGGCCTTTTCCCTTGCTTTCTTTCCATCAGGAAAAGCTCTTTGCTCAGATAGCCATACAGGTCAGTCCCTCACTTCTGTCAGGTTTCATCATACAAATGCCTGCCCTGACCACTCTGCCTCACAGTGGAACCCCAAACCCAACCCCACCTGGTTCTTCCTGTCTCCTTCCCATTTTCTTTTTCTCCCAAATAATTTTTTTTCTATCTAACATGCTATGTATCATCCTGAAATCTCTGAGAGTGGCATTGACTTCTGCCAGTACACTGAGATACAATATTGTTTTATGATCAGCATATTGGCCAGAAGTAAGTGAAGATATTTTTCAGGGATTCGGTTCAGCCTTTTCTACTCCATGAGCCCTTTTCCACAGTCCAAAGGATCATTGCTGTGGCTTTAAGAGCCACTGTGTCTATGTGTTTTGATTATAACTTGAGAAATGAAGAAATGACTGCTAGCAGGGTCTGTGGAATCAGTGTACCCACTGGGAGAGAGAACGGACCTAGAAGACTTTATTTATTACTTGACCTACTCAGGAGTTGTCTGGTGGCTCAGATGGTAAGGCATCTGCCTGCAATGTGGGAGACCTGGGTTCAGTCCCTGGGTTGGGAAGATCCCCTGGAGAAGGAAATGGCAACTTCTTGCCTGGGAAATCCCATGGATGGAGGAGCCTGGCAGACTACAGTCCATGGGGTCACAAAGAGTCCCACCTACTGAGCATCTTCACTTTCACTTTTTCACTTTAAGAGGACTTGAACTACTTTTAAATCTAAGCACAATATCCATGACTGACACAGTTGTTTATTGTGTGTGTGTGTGTGTATGTGTGTGTGTGTGCAGTCACTCAATCATGTCTGAATCTTCTGCGACCCCATTTAGTCCACCAGGCTTCTCTGTCCATGGGACTTTTCTGGCAAGAATACTGGAGTGGGTTGCCACTTTCTCCTCCAAGGGATCTTCCTGACCCAGGGATCGAATCCGCATCTCCTTCGGTTCCTGCATTGATAGGTGATTCTTTAACACTGAGCCACCAGAGAAGATTCATATATGCATGTATGTATGTTTGTATATATGTATACATATATATTTCAGATTCCTTTCCGTTATTATTACACGATTTTAAATATGGTTCCCTGTGATATATGATAGGACCTTGTTGCTTATATATTTTATTTATAGTAGTATTTATCTGTTAATTCCAAGCTCGTAATTTATCCCCCCCATTTCCTTTTTGGTAACCATAAGTTTATCATCCATGTCTGTGAGTCTATTTCTATTTTGTAAATAAGTACATTTATATCATTTTTTTAGATTCATGTAAGTGATATCATATGGTATTTGTCTTTCTTTGTCTAACTTCACTTAGTGTGATAATCTCTAGGTCCATCCATGTTGCTGCAAATAACCTTATTTGTTCTTTTTATGACTACTATTCCATTGTACTGCATCTTCTTTACTCATTCATCTGTTGATGGACACTTAGGCTGTTCCCTTGTCTTGGTTATTGTAAGTAGTTTCACAATGAATATTGGGGTGTATGTATCTTTTCATAGAGTTTTATCTGGTTATATGCCCAGGAGTGGGATTGCTGGATCATACGGTAACTCTATTTTTAGTTTTTGAGGAACCTCCATTCTGTTCTCCATAGTGGCAGCACTAATTTACATTCCCACCAACAGCATAGGTGGGTTCCCTTTTTCAATACTCTCTCCAGGATTTATTATTTGTAGACTTTTTGAAGAAAGCCATTCTGACTGGTATGAGGTGATACCTCTATGTAGTTTTAATTTGCTTTTCTCTAATAGTTAGCAATATTGAGCATCTTTTCATGTGCCTGTTAGCCATCCGTATGTCTTCATTGGAGAAATGTCTATTTAGATCTGCTGCCAATTTTTTTTTTTTATTGAGCTGCGTTATTTGTTTGTATATTTCGGAAATTAAGCCCTTGTCAGTTGTATCACTTGCAAATATTTTCTCCAAGGAATTGTCTATTTTCGAGTTTTTGTTTTAAATCTGTATTCAACTCTTGTTTATTCATGTGTAAACTTGCCTTGAAAATTTAAAAAAGCACAGGCAAGCTTTCTTTTGTCCCAAGTAACTATTAGCTATTATTTCTTTACATGTATACGAGCCCTCACTGCCACGGTATGTGTTTCAAGGACTAAAATCTCTTTTTCTTATCTGATTTCAAACAGTTGAGTAAAATAAATAATGGTTCAAAATCTATGCCAGTTCTATCAATTAAAATAATAGTTATCTGTAACAGGTGTTTTTAAATATCAATTTAACTTTTAGGGATAAAGTGGGTAAAATTAAGTTCTGTCTCTTGTGTATAGGGAAATTTTGTCCCTTCTTATGGGTAAAGCAGTTGAACACTGTTTAATGCTCAACATATTAAATCCTATTTTTCATAAACCAAAGAGTTGTGAATAACAAACATCGTGTATTTCATTTTCATATTATGTAAACATTAGAACTAATTCTTAGATTTCAGTTTATATTATTTTCTGTGTTTATTTTACTTTAACCTAGTTCAAAATATCTGATAAGAAATTTGGCATGTGACTGAATTCTAAGTAACATTGGAAACGAAGAGAATGGTTCATCATAGGAATGACCACTAGATGGTGTCAGTTGCTTTATTTATAAATCTAAACCATTTTCTCAAAAGTGTGCTTATCCCTTGTCTTCACTGATGTTCTCCAAATACTGTCAGTAAAATTAGAGCTTATAAACATCTAAATTTGGAACATCCAAGTCATTTATAAAATGCTTCTGATTCTCCACTCAATCTTTTGTCTTCATGTCCTAAAAGGTAAGAGATAATTTATACCTTTCAAACCTAGAACTTAGTTATAATATCCAAATAGTTATTCTCAACATAATTAAAAATGCATAAACTGCCTCCTTCCATGCCCTCATTAATTTAGATATTTTTACTGTTAAGAGTACAAATGATTCAATTATGATATAACTTGTTTCAGCAAGACACTTTTATTATTGAGCTAGGCTGAAAGGGTAACTGACAAATTTTCTATTATAAACTGTTTCTTCTTTTGCAATGTAACATATGAACTGGAGAAGGGCCAAAGCAGATTCAGAACACTAGAAGTTGGGGAAAGAATTTTTGGTTATGTCTGAAATGTGCAGAACTGGAAAGGCAAAGTTCTGGTAAGGCAGTTTATATTATTGTTTCCATTACACTGGCAGGTTTTAATGTTTAATTATTATTATAGTTATTATTTATTTTCAAAAGCAATGAAGAAAAAAAAAGTAATGCAACCCAAGAAAGGAATAGAGAGGCTACATATTACCTCCAGGTCAGTCAAAGGACATGTTGTAAAGGACACGTAGAGAGGTCAGGCCAGTTATGGGAGAGCCATAAAGGTGTCCGGTTAAGTGTTGTTGCAGAAACATTGGATGAAATATCTAGAAGTCACACTTCCTTTTTTGATCATGTATTCTAATGGCTTATATATAAGACTGAACTTATAATGCTTTGTCTAGCCATCCCATATAAGGTAAAAATCAGAGAATTTGTAGAAGCTATAGAATAAGCTTCCCAGGTGATGTTAGGGGTAAATAACCCGCCTGTCAGTGCAGGAAACATAAGAGATGCAGATTCAATCCCTGGGCTGGGAAGATCCCCTGGAAGGGCATGGCAACCCACTCCAGTATTCTTGCCTAGAAGATCCCATGGACAGAGGAGCCTGGCAGGCTACAGTCCACGGGGTCACAGAGTCGGACACGATTGAAACAACTCAGCACACAAAGAATAAGCTGTTTTGTGGAGAAAATTTAGATCAGACAACACTGGCCTATAAGTTAACAAAGTTACTACAAAGAGTTCTTAATCTCCAGTAATAAGAATCCACTGTGATAGATCCTATCGAGATTGTAGGAATGAGGGTTATATTCCACAAAGGAAAGTCAGCTTTTGACAATTTGCTTCATGATACTCAGATCTTAAAATTATAGGAATAAATGCAGACTTATTGAGTTTTTGCTGAGTCTCACCTTCCCGAATTTTCAAGGGAGATGATTAGATAGTTTCTGTCCCTGAGTCAAGTGCAGGCAAACTTCCTATCAGGCAAGAATGTGGGAATTCACTATGTTTAACATACATCAATCTCACTCTGGGTATTTGATGGCTTTAGATTATGTCCCTTATTAATACTCAGTCTTTTGTTGTATTTTATTTATTTGTTTAAATGTATTCGCTTCTTTTAATTGGAACACTCAGTTTTGATGGCACACACTTCTGGTATTATATGTTAACAAGAGGTTTTGTGTTGTGTTTATATACAGAATGTTAGGCAGTGATGGTCTAGTTAACCTCGTTTTGCTCTTATGCATTGCTTCCTTTGTCATATCATACTGCTAGTTGTTTTTATTCAGGAGTGTTCTGATTATGTATAGTTCTGTGATCCAAACATGCAGATATGAGGATATTTACTTTCCACTACATTTTTAAGAGTTATCGGCCGAAATTGGTAGTAAGTTAGCTTCTAGAGAATATCCTTGCAATTTTTCACTTTGGGAGGGAGGGTCCATGACTTCTTTTTCACACATTATTTTCTTTCTATTTTCTTTTTTTTTCTTTTTTATTTATTTTTCTTTTTTATTTTTTTATTTTTTAACTTCACAATATTTTGTATTTGTTTTGCCATATATCGACATGAATCCACCACGGGTATACACGTGTTCCCCATCCTGAACCCTCCTCCCTCCTCCCTCCCCATACCATCCCTCTGGGTCGTCCCAGTGCACCAGCTCCAAGCATCCAGTATCATGCATCGAACCTGGACTGGCGACTCGTTTCATATATGATATTATACATGTTTCAGTGCCATTCTCCCAAATCATCCCACCCTCTCCCTCTCCCACAGAATCCAAAAGACTGTTCTATACATCTGTGTCTCTTTTGCTGTCTCATATACAGGGCTATTGTTACCATCTTTATAAATTCCATATATATGCGTTAGTATACTGTATTGGTGTTTTTCTTTCTGGCTTACTTCACTCTGTATAATAGGCTCCAGTTTCATCCACCTCATTAGAACTGATTCAAATGTATTCTTTTTAATGGCTGAGTAATACTCCATTGTGTATATGTACCACTGCTTTCTTATCCATTCATCTGCTAATGGACATCTAGGTTGCTTCCATGTCCTGGCTATTATAAACAGTGCTGTGATGAACATTGGGGTACACGTGTCTCTTTCAATTCTGGTTTCCTCAGTGTGTATGCCCAGCAGTGGGATTGCTGGGCAGTGGGATCATAAGGCAGTTCTACTTCCAGGTTTTTAAGCAATCTCCACACTCTTCTCCATACTGGCTGTACTAGTTTGCATTCCCACCAACAGTGTAAGAGGGTTCCCTTTACTCCACACGCTCTCCAGCATTTATTGCTTGTAGACTTTTGGATCGCAGCCATTCTGACTGGCGTGAAATGGTACCTCATAGTGGTTTTGATTTGTATTTCTCTGATAATGAGTGATGTTGACCATCTTTTCATGTGTTTGTTAGCCATCTGGATGTCTTCTTTGGAGAAATGTCTATTTAGTTCTTTGGCCTATTTTTTGTTTGGGTCATTTATTTTTCTGGAACTGAGCTGTAGGTGTTGCTTGTATATTTTCGAGATTAGTTGTTTGTCAGTTGCTTCATTTGCTGTTATTTTCTCCAATTCTAAAAGCTGTCTTTTCACCTTGCTTATAGTTTCCTTTGTTGTGCAGAAGCTTTTAAGTTTAATTAGGTCCCATTTGTTTATTTTTGCTTTTATTCCCAATATTTGGGAGGTGGGTCATAGAGAATCCTACTGTGATGTATGTCGGAGAGTGTTTTGCCTACGTTCTCCTCTAGGAGTTTTATAGTTTCTGGTCTTATGTTTAGATCTTTAATCCATTTTGAGTTTATTTTTGTGTATGGTGTTATAAAGTGTTCTAGTTTCATTCTGTTACAAGTGGTTAACCAGTTTTCCCAGCACCACTTCTTGCCTCCTTTGTCAAAGATAAGGTGTCCATAGGTGTGTGGATTTATCTCTGGGCTTTCTATTTTGTTCCATTGATCTATATTTCTGTCTTTGTGCCAGTACCATACTGTCTTGATGACTGTGGCTTTGTAGTAGAGCCTGAAGTCAGGCAGGTTGATTCCTCCAGTTCCATTCTTCTTTCTCAGGATTGCTTTGGCTATTCGAGGTTTTTTGTATTTCCATACAAATTGTGAAATTATTTGTTCTAGCTCTGCGAAAAATACCGTTGGTAGCTTGATAGGGATTGCAGTGAATCGATAGATTGCTTTGGGTAGTATACTCATTTTCACTATATTGATTCTTCTGATCCATGAACATGGTATATTTCTCCATCTATTAGTGTCCTCTTTGATTTCTTTCACCAGTGTTTTATAGTTTTCTATATATAGGTCTTTAGTTTCTTTAGGTAGATATATTCCTAAGTATTTTATTCTTTTCATTGCAATAGTGAATGGAATTGTTTCCTTAATTTCCCTTTCTATTTTCTCATTATTAGTGTATAGGAATGCAAGGGATTTATGTGTGTTGATCTTATATCCTGCAACTTTACTATAGTCATTGATTAGTTCTAGTAATTTTCTGGTGGAGTCTTTAGGGTTTTCTATGTAGAGGATCATGTCATCTGCAAACAGTGAGAGTTTTACTTCTTCTTTTCCAATTTGGATTCCTTTTATTTCTTTTTCTGCTCTGATTGCTGGGGCCAAAACTTCCAAAACTATGTTGAATAGTAGTGGTGAGAGTGGGCACCCTTGTCTTTTCCTGACTTTAGGGGAAATGCTTTCAATTTTTCACCATTGAGGATAATGTTTGCTTTGGGTTTGTCATATACAGCTTTTATTATGTCGAGGTATGTTCCTTCTATTCCTGCTTTCTGGAAAGTTTTTATCATAAATGGATGTTGAATTTTGTCAAAGGCTTTCTCTGCATCTATTGAGATAATCATATGGTTTTTATTTTTCAATTTGTTAATGTGGTGTATTACATTGATTGATTTGCATATATTTAAGAATCCTTGCATCCCTGGGATAAAGCCCACTTGGTCATGGTGTATGATCTTTTTAATGTGTTGTTGGATTCTGATTGCTAGAATTTTGTTAAGGATTTTTGCATCTATGTTCATCAGTGATATTGGCCTGTAGTTTCCTTTTTTTGTGGCGTCTTTGTCAGGTTTTGGTATTAGGGTGATGGTGGCCTCATAGAATGAGTTTGGAAGTTTACCTTCCTCTGCAATTTTCTGGAAGAGTTTGAGTAGGATAGGTGTTAGCTCTTCTCTAAATTTTTGGTAGAATTCAACTGTGAAGCCGTCTGGACCTGGGCTTTTGTTTGCTGGAAGATTTGTGATTACAGTTTCAATTTCCGTGCTTGTGATGGATCTGTTAAGATTTTCTATTTCTTCCTGGTCGAGTTTTGGAAAGTTGTACTTTTCTAAGAATTTGTCCATTTCTTCCACGTTGTCCATTTTATTGGCATATAATTGCTAATAGTAGCCTCTTATGATCCTTTGTATTTCTGTGTTGTCTGTTGTGATCTCTCCATTTTCATTTCTAATTTTATTGATTTGATTTTTCTCCCTTTGTTTCTTGATGAGTCTGGCTAATGGTTTGTCAATTTTATTTATCCTTTCAAAGAACCAGCTTTTGGCTTTGTTGATTTTTGCTATGGTCTCTTTTGTTTCTTTTGCATTTATTTCTGCCCTAAGTTTTAAGATTTCTTTCCTTCTACTAACCCTGGGGTTCTTCTTTTCTTCCTTTTCTAGTTGCTTTAGGTGTAGAGTTAGGTTATTTATTTGACTTTTTTCTTGTTTCTTGAGGTGTGCCTGTATTCCTATGAACCTTCCCCTTAACACTGCTT
Organism: Bubalus bubalis; assembly: GCF_019923935.1. Classification (NCBI taxonomy): domain Eukaryota; kingdom Metazoa; phylum Chordata; class Mammalia; order Artiodactyla; family Bovidae; genus Bubalus; species Bubalus bubalis. Next base: position 38,516,897 of record NC_059166.1, read on the forward strand.
TTACAGTGTCCCACAGGTTTTGGGTTGTTGTGTTTTCATTTTCATTCATTTCTATGCATATTTTGATTTCTTTTTTGATTTCTTCTGTGATTTGTTGGTTATTCAGCAGCGTGTTGTTCAGCCTTCATATGTTGGAATTTTTAATAGTTTTTCTCCTGTAATTGAGATCTAATCAGAAATGATGTTTGGAATGATTTCAATTTTTTTGACTATACCAAGGCTAGATTTATGGCCCAGGATGGGATCTATCCTGGAGAAGGTTCCGTGTGAACTTGAGAAAAAGGTGAAATTCATTGTTTTCGGGTGAAATGTCCTATAGATATCAATTAGGTCTAACTGGTCTATTGTATCATTTAAAGTTTGTGTTTCCTTGTTAATTTTATGTTTAGTTGATCTATCCATAGGTGTGAGTGGGGTATTAAAGTCTCCCACTATTATTGTGTTATTGTTAATTTCCCCTTTCATACTTGTTAGCATTTGTCTTACATATTGCGGTGCTCCCGTGTTGGGTGCATATATATTTATAATTGTTATATCTTCTTCTTGGATTGATCCTTTGATTATTATGTAGTGTCCTTCTTTGTCTCTTTTCACAGTCTTTGTTTTTAAGTCTATTTTATCTGACATGAGTATTGCTACTCCTGCTTTCTTTTGGTCCCTATTTGCATGGAAAATCTTTTTCCAGCCCTTCACTTTCAGTCTGTATGTGTCCCCTGTTTTGAGGTGGGTCTCTTGTAGACAACATATGTAGGGGTCTTGTTTTTGTATCCATTCAGCCAGTCTTTGTCTTTTGGTTGGGGCATTCAACCCATTTACATTTAAGGTAATTATTGATAAGTATGATCCCATTGCCATTTATTTTATTGTTTTGGGTTCAAGTTTATACACCCTTTTTGTTTCCTGTCTAGAGAATATCCTTTAGTATTTGTTGGAAAGCTGGTTTGGTGATGCTGAATTCTCTCAGCTTTTGCTTGTCTGTAAAGGTTTTGATTTCTCCTTCATATTTGAATGAGATCCTTGCTGGGTACAGTAATCTGGGCTGTAGGTTATTTTCTTTCATCACTTTAAGTATGTCTTGCCATTCCCTCCTAGCTTGAAGAGTTTCACTTGAAAGGTCAGCTGTTATCCTTATGGGAATTCCCTTGTGTGATATTTGTTGTTTTTCCCTTGCTGCTTTTAATATTTGTTCTTTGTGTTTGGTCTTTGTTAATTTGATTAATATGTGTCTTAGGGTGTTTCGCCTTGGGTTTATCCTGTTTGGGACTCTCTGGGTTTCTTGGACTTGGGTGATTATTTCCTTCCCCATTTTAGGGAAGTTTTCAACTATTATCTCCTCAAGTATTTTTTCATGGTCTTTCTTTTTGTCTTCTTCTTCTGGGACTCCTATGATTCGAATGTTGTAGCATTTAGTATTGTCCTGGAGGTCTCTGAGATTGTCCTCATTTTTTTTTTAAATCGTTTTTCTCTTTTCCTCTCTGATTCATTTATTTCTACCATTCTATCTTATAATTCACTAATCCTATCTTCTGCCTCTGTTATTCTACTACTTGTTGCCTCCAGAGTGTTTTTTATCTCAATTATTGCATTATTCATTATATATTGACTCTTTTTTTATTTCTTCTAGGTCTTTGTTAAACCTTTCTTGCATCTTCTCAATCCTTGTCTCCAGGCTATTTATCTGTGATTCCATTTTGATTTCAAGATTTTGGATCAATTTCACTATCATTATTCAGAATTCTTTATCAGGTAGATTCCCTATCTGTTCCTCTTTTGTTTGGTTTGGTGGGCATTTATCCTGTTCCTTTACCTGCTGGATATTCCTCTGTCTCTTCATCTTGTTTATATTGCTGAGTTTGGGGTGTCCTTTATGTATTCTGGCAGTTTGTAGTGTTCTCTTTATTGTGGAGTTTCCTCACTGTGGGTGGGTTTGTACAGGTGGCTTGTCAAGGTTTCTTGGTTAAGGAAGCTTGTGTCAGTGTTCTGGTGGATGGAGCTGTATTTCTTATCTCTGGAGTGCAATGAAGTGTCCAGTAATGAGTTATGAGATGTCTATGGTTTTGTAGTAACTTGGGAAGCCTGTATATTGGAGCTCAGGGCTGTGTTCCTGTGTTGCTGGAGAATTTGCATGGTATGTCTTGCTCTGGAACTTGTTGGCCCTTGGGTGGTGCTTGGTTTCAGTGTAGGTATGGAGGCTTTTGATGAGGTCCTGTCAATTAGTGTTCCCTGGAGTCAGGAGTTCCCTGGAGTCAGGGTTTGGACTTATGCCTCCTGCTTCTGGTTTTCAGTCTTATTTTTACAGTAGTCTCAAAACTTCTCCTTCTGTACAGCACCATTGATAAAACATCTAGGTTAAAGATGAAAAGTTTCTCCACAGTGAGGGACACCCAGAGAGGTTCACAGAGGTACATGGAGAAGAGAAGAGGGAGGAGGGAGTTAGAGGTGACCTGAATGAGATGAGGTGGAATCAATAGAGGAGACAGCAGGCTAGCCAGTAATCACTTCCTTATGTGCACTCCACAACTGGACCGCTCAGAGATGTTCATGGAGTTATACAGAGAAGAGAAGATGGAGGAAGGAGACAGAGGTGGCCAGCAGGATAAAAGAGGGGAATCAAAAGGAGAGAGATAGATCCAGCCAGTAATCAGTTCCCTAAGTGTTCTCCACCGTCTGGAACACACAGAAATTCACAGAGTTGGGTAGAGAAAAGAGGGGTTAGGGAGGAGACACAGGTGACCTGATGGAGAAAAAGGAGAGTCCAAAATGGAGAGAGCAGTCAAGCCAGTAATCTTGCTCCCAAGTAAAAATGGGTACTGAAGATTGGGTTCTTAAAGGTACAAAAGTGATAACAAATATCAAAAAGCAAAAATTAAAAATCTAGAGTAGAGTTTGGAATTTCAAAAATACAATGTTAAAGAAAAGAAGAAGAAAAAAAAAGAGAGAGAGAGGAAAAAAAACAAAGTCACAAAAGTTATTTTAAAATGTATAGGTACAAAATTGATAACAAATACCAAAAAGCAAAAATTAAAAATTTAGAGTAGAGTTTGGAATTTCAAAAATACAATGTTAAAGAAAAGAAGAAAAAGAATGAGAAAGGAAAAAAAAAGTCACAAAAATTATTTTAAAAAATAGGTACAAAAGCGATAACAAATACCAAAAAGCAAAAATTAAAAATCTAGAGTAGAGTTTGGAATTTCAAAAATACAATGTTAAAGAAAAGAAGAAGAAAAAAGAAAAAGAAAAAAAAACAAAGTCACAAAAATTATTTTAAAAATATATATGAACTTTGCTTTTAAAAAAATAGGGTCTTTTTTTTTTTTGCAAAGTAATAGTAGGTTATAAAGTGAAAATTAAAGGAGTAATAGAGGACTTAAAATTTTTTTTAATTAAAAAAAAAAGAAAGAATGATCGTAAAAATAGTAAAAATGTATCTAGGACTTTCTCTGGTGGTGGTGTGGGTATTGTGGGGTCAGTTCATTTTCAGATAGTTCCTTGGTCTGGCTTATATTTCTCAACATCTATAGGCCCCTTCCTATGTAGTCGGTACTAACAACAGGGTTTTAATCTATTGCACCTGTCTCTTCCAAGCCCGTTCCCTTGGTTTTAGCTTCTGTTTGCTGGTCCTTCAGTGTCTGATTTCCGCCCTGACACAAGGGGGCAGTGGTGGACACTTTATTAGGCTCACTTGTTCAGTCGCGCTGTGGGGAGGGAGGGACGCTGCAAACAAATAACACTGGCATGTGCTTGCAGTGCCTCAGCCACACTGGGCCTGCCTCCGCTCACAGTGCATGTACCCTCCCTGCCCACACTGCTCAGGCTCTAGGTTGCTCCACTGGGAACCGTCCTAGGCCGGCCCTGGGTTGCATGCACCGCCCAGGTCTAAGTCGCTCAAGTTCAGGCACTTCGGTAATCCTCAGAGGCGCAGACTCGTTTGGGCCTGAGTTTTGTGCCCTCTCCAGGTCCAAGCAGCTCAGGTGATGAGGTGTTTGGCGAGCGCAGTTGCTGCGACTTATCACCTCCCCCGTCCCTGCTGCTGGGTTTTCTGGGTATACAACTGGCACACCTTCTCAGGTGGATGTCGACCGTCCAGAACCCCAAGAAGTCTTAGTTAGCAAAGAAGCCTGCTTACAGTTTTGTAGAAAATGTCTCTCTGGGGCTGTGATTGCCCTCTTCTGGCTCTGGCTGCCTGTCACCGGAGTGGGGATGGTCTGCAGCTGGCTATCTCTGTTCAGTCCTTTGTTCTGTGCGTGGGCCTGGCCGTGTCTTAGGTTAGGGCTGGCTTTTCGTGTGGTAGTTATCCCACAATCTGGTTTGCTAGCCCAAGTTAGTTCACTCAGATAGCGCTCGGGGCATTCAGGCCCTATCCTTACTCTAAGCGATGCAGCCCGTGCCTCCCTGCCCAGCCCCCGCTTGCTAGTGGTGGGTGCAGGTGTCTGCGCTGCTTCTCTGCTGGGGGAGTTACCATTGGGCTCATAATCTGTGGGTTTTAATTATTTATTTATTTTTCTTCCATGTTATGTTGCCCTCTGTGCTTCCAAGGCTCAGCACAGACTCGACAGTGAGAGTGTTTCCTGGTGTTTGGAAACTTCTCTCTTTTTAAGATTCCCTTCCTGGGACAGAGCTCCGTCCCTCCCTCTTTTGTCTCTTTTTTTGTCTTTTATATTTTTCCTACCTCCTTTCGAAGACAATGGGCTGCTTTTCTGGGTGCCTGATGTCCTCTGCCAGCATTCAGAAGTTGTTTTGTGGAATTTACTCAGCGTTTAAATGTTCGTTTGATGAATTTGTGGGGGAGAAAGTGGTGTCCCCATCCTATTCCTCCACCATCTTAGCTCCTCCACCACTTTCTATTTTAATTTATAAACACAATATAATATTTTCAGGCTTTGCTTCCTCAATGATTATTATATTAATAAAATAGAAAATTTAATGGCATCTCTGGAGGAATTATACGAGGCCAAAAGTGTGTTTTAACATTGAGTAGAAATGATGATTTGAAGTAGTAAGACTCTAATATTACTCATCATTTAAAATATCGCCAGCAACTTTCAGGAACAAGCCACATGCTTGTTCAATCCATGAGTTCTTCACTAAGCCAACAAAATTACTGGAAGATGCCTGTGTTTTCACACTTACCTAAGAAGAAGGATCTTATTAATATTTAGGCAACAGAAAATCACTCCAAAAATCGATTTTATTTATGCATGTAATTTTACAGTCTTATAAATGAGGGAGGAACTCTGTGGTTGTTAAATATAGGTAAAGCCTTTCATGCTTAAAACACAGGAAAAAGTTAAGGCAATATTGGGAGGAGCCTGGTAACTATAGTCAGCAGGGTTGCAAAGAGTAAAAAATGGCTGAGCAACTGAGCAAGCACACACCCGGTGTTAGATATGCATCTGGAATGGACTGAAGAGCTTTCAAAGTGTATCATATTCATAATGGCTAGAATCAGAGTTGCAGTATATACTTATGTGTTAGTTTTTCTGTTAGAATGAGAACTGAGGAAAAATACAGCATTTAATGTAATAACATCTAAAAAATAAACTGGCCTATAAAAGTGTAATAAACCTGTGTTTTCCATAATCAAATTTAAACCATGTCTGCTTTCTACAATAAGCCTTACATTTGGCCAACAAATGTTCAGTTTTAAGAACCACAAAATTGTTTCTGATCAACTCTGCAAAAACTGCTTCCACAGTAATATCTATACAGAGAGTGGTCATAAATTTGAAATTTCAGTTAACTAAGTCCCTCCTCCACCCTTCAAGATTTTGTAATTTTATCTTTAATTTAGTTTCTAAAGAAAGGACTAGATGAGTATTCATCAATACTTTGTTGAAGAGAATGGATCATGATACATCACACTATAGTAACATTATTATGACAATATTACATTTTCATTATGGGAATCTCAATTCTTAGAACAATGTAAAGTTCAACATACCAAATATCTTACCTATTTTTAAAACAAAATATTGCCTTTTTAACTCCAAAATAGTTAAAATGCAAGAAGAGAAGAAAGAGCAGCCCTTATTCTTCTCTAAGAGATGTGGGTGGATATTTAGGCAGGTTGCAGTTCAGACTCTAGGAATTATCTTATGAAAAACCTGCTTCAAAACTGAAGTCATCTGACTATATTAAAAATATAGAACTATATATTTTCACCATCCTGATTTCCTGGATTCAGTGACAGCTTTCCATGAGCTGTGTTCCTCCAGCCCTAACAATAATTCTTCAGTCACCTAAGTTTGTGTTAATATTTCTGCCTACAACAACGAGAGTGGTTACTGTTTTGCAGACTAATTTCTGATTGACGTCTGTCAATCAGACACATGTTCCAGACTACATTCTGCCACAAGCATGTAGACTACATTTTTAGAGGACAGTATTCTCTTGTATATGTATGTGTAACTTTGTTATATGAAAGCATATATTTGTGCTAGTAATAATATATAACTTTTCTCAACTTAGTTTTTATTCAGCACAGTTTTCCTCTCAGTTAAATGTTAGAGATAATCAGTTTAAATCATAAATCCTAACCTTAATGGCAGTTCTGTATTTTAATAAAACACCCTGTTAGAATCAAATAAAGATCAAATTAATACGATTTTAGAATAAGATGTTAAGTGAAGTGTTATTCAATAATATTCTTATTATACAGAATGGTTTCAGAGTAAGTTCCAAGGAAGAAAATCATAGCAGTCGGTATTGTTGGTGTAAGATAGTCCTCATGTTTTTTAGGTGGTGGGGCAGAGTGCACAGTATGTAATATTTGCAATAAAAATGAGGTTTCTTTCATCTTTCTGTTCTTCACCTCTTTAGTCTAGAATCCATCCACCTGATACAAGATGACTTTCATTCATTTTACGTTTACATTCCAGTTGACAGGAATGAAGGAAAAGTTCATAAGATCTTCAAAGATAAGTTTGAAAATTCTACACATGAGTCTGCTCATGTGTAGGTAGAATCTGCTCGTATTCCACTTGGCACATCACTGGGCTGTATCTAGTCAACAGAGATGCTGAAAAATAGAAGATGTGTTCAAAGTATGTATATGGAAGGACAAACGATGCAATGAGTATTATGTATAAAAAATATTGAGTTGTATTACTATGAGAGAAGGGAGAAAGTGAATATGGAGAAGAGTTAGTGGTCTTTGTCCCCAGCTGTATTCCTATCACTCTCATAGGGGCATCTGTACTTTCCTCACAAGTCTAACAGTCTTGCCAATTCCCTCTTCCAAGGAAGCCAACCTAAATCCTTGTACCTGCTGGTTAACCAGTGTTTAGAGTTTTAAGTGCTGTGCGGTCCTGCCAATCAGATCCAGGTGAACTCTTCATGGTAGAATTAATGACAAATGGAAAAAAAAACTTTTTCTCTGTTCCTACTAAATGATATGCAATAGAAAGAGCATATCTAATTTAAAACTTTCCTTCTGAAAATGAATGCATGGAAAGGTCCCAGATTACCTGGGTTTTGGTCACTTTGTATTATGAATTCAAGGCAGAGAGTTCTTCCTGGAGCAGAGGGGTAGTCTCTTATAACTCTGCTTACAGATTGGCTACATTCAGTTTAAATCCCTGTCTTTTGTAGGAATATGAATTTAACAAATACCAAAATTTTGAAAATTTCAGTCATTACTTCTAATGTCGCAACTTTCTTTGAACAAGGTTTTTAGTCTGTTATATACCTGGCAATAATTTATACAAATATTTTGCCAGAGGAGAGCAAGGATTGCTAGGTTTACATACTGAAACACCTAACTATTTCTCACTTTCCCCACAAATGCTTATACAAAGTGTAAGCCACAAATTTTGCACTCTTCCTCCTACCTTATTTTTTTCCTTTTTTAAAATAAAGAATTATGTCAGACTTAACACACTGGTTCCAAAGGAGTATGTCAAAGCTGTATATTTTTACCCTGCTTATTTAATTTATATTCAGAGTACATCATGAGAAACATTGGGCTGGATGAAGTACAAGCTGGAATCAAGATTGCTGGGAGAAATATCAATAAACTCGAATATGCAGATAACCCCACCCTTACAACAGAAAGTGAAGAGGAACTAAAAAGCCTCTTGATGAAAGTGAAAGAGGAGAGTGAAAAAGTTGGCTTAAAGCTCAACATTCAGAAAATGAAGATCATGGCATCTGGTCCCATCACTTCATGGGAAATAGATGAGGAAACAGTGGAAACAGTGGCAGACTTTATTTTGGGAGGCTCCAAAATCACTGCAGATGGTTACTGCAACCATGAAATTAAAAGATGCTTGCTCCTTGGAAGAAAAGCTATGACCAACCTAGACAGCATATTAAAAAGCAGAGATATTACTTTGCCGACAAAGCTCCATCTAGTCAAAGCTATGGTTTTTCCAGTAGTCATGTATGGATGTGAGTGTTGGACCATAAAGAAAGCTGAGCGCCAAAGAATTGATGCTTTTGAACTGTGGTGTGGGAGAAGACTCTTGAGAGTCCCTTGGACTGCAAGCAGATCCAATCAGTCCATCCTAAAGGAAATCAGTCCTGAATATTCATTGGAAGGACTGATACTGAAGCTGAAACTCCAATATTTTGGCCACCCTATGCGAAGAATTGACTCATTTGAAAAAACCCTGATGCTGAGAAAGATTGAAGGCAGGAGGAGAAGAGGCTGACAGAGGATGAGATGGTTGGATGCCATCACTGACTCAATGGACATGAGTTGAGTAACCTCCAAGAGTTGGTGATGGACAGGAAGGCCTGGCATGCTGCAGTCCATGGGGCTGTAAAGAGTCAGACATGACTGAGTGACTGAACTAACAGACTGACCCACTTTTAACATCAAATGCCTTATGACACCTACTTTATAACCAGTAATTGAAAATCACAGAAAATATAAGCTACCTATATACTAATGAAAATATATCAGGATGCTCCAATTGAAACATGAAAGAGAAATTGAAGTAAATTAATTATAATCAAATATGAATTTTATTGTGTAAATGGTCAATCACAATATTCCTATAAGTGGCGTAACCTAAATAAAGCAGCTACAAATGTATACTCACTTATATGTTTTTAAAGCAGTAATAAAACAAACTTTGAATGGTTTTCTCATTAATGATGTCATTCTCCACCAAGATAAACTATTAATCACCTAACAAAGTATTATAACAACCTTTCCTAGAGTTACCTCCTCATGATATTTAAGTGAATATTAAACATACAAAAATATACTGTTTGCAAGTTTAATGGAATTAAGACTTAGGCTCAAATAATTATAAACAGGTTTTTCAACTACATAAATCATCAACCGGACATGGATATATGACATTTTTTCCTTCTGGTTGATATCTTTGTAATATGTCCAGAAGACTTTTACCTTATCTTCCCCCTTCCCTCTTTCTCTCCTCCCATCCCACACTAAATGCTATTATTTCCCTGTCCTAGGGAAGAGTAGCATCTAGGTGGGGAATGAGGTCCTTTCAAAACCATATGACTGTAATATAAGAAATACTCCCTGACTCTCCTTTCCAGTTGTGTTGCCCTCTACATTGTCATGGTACTCTGTACTTACAATAGCTTTCATTGTATAAGCTATGGTCACTTATCTGCTTATCAGTATTTTTACACAGACTGAGCTCCAAGTATCAGGAACAATATCTTTTTCAATATTATGGTCCTAGTGTCTAGCACAACGCCTGCTTCCTTTGTTTTGTTGGGTTTTTTTCCTACTTTATTTTTATTAGAGTAGAATTGCTTTCCAATGCTCTATTAGTCTCTGCTGTACAATGAAATGAATCAGCTGTATGTGTACATATATCCCTTCCTTCTTAGATATCCATTCCACCCCACTCCATCCCACACATGTAATCATAAGAGAGCACCAATCTGAGCTCCCTGTGCTTTATAGCAAGTTCCCATTAGCTATCTATTTTATGAAGTGAAGTGAAGTTGCTCGGTCACGGCCGACTCTTTGCAACCCCATAGACGGCAGCCCACCAGGCTCCCCGGTCCCTGGGATTCTCCAGGCAAGAACACTGGAGTGGGTTGCCATTTCCTTCTCCAATGCAGCAAAGTGAAAAGTGAAAGTGAAGTTGCTCAGTCGTGTCCAACTCCTAGCGACCCCATGGACTGCAGCCTACCAGGCTCCTCCATCCATGGGATTTTCCAGGCAAGAGTACTGGAGTGAGGTGCCATTGCCTTCTCCACTATTTTATACATGATAGTATATATATGTCAATCCCAATCTCCCAATTTATTCCATTCTCCCCTTCTCCCTGCCCCCATGTCCATATATCCATTCTCTACAGCTGCATCTCTATTCCTGCCCTGGAAATGGTTTCATCTGTACCATTTTTCTAGGTTCCACATATTTTCATTAATATATATTTGTTTTTCTCTTTCTGACTTACTTTACTCTGTATGACAGACTCTAGGTTCAACTGCATCTCTACAAATGACCTAATTTTGTTACTTTATATCCTAAGTAATATTCCTTTGTATATATGTACCACATCTTATTTATTCATTCAAATGTCATTGGACATTTAGGTTGTTTCCATGTCTTGACTATTGTAAACAGAGTTACAATGAACATTGGGGTACATGTCTCCTTTTGAGTTATGGTTTTCTCAGGGTATGTGCCCAATGTGAGTTTGCTGGCTCATATGGTAGTTCTATTTTTAGCTTTTTAAGGAGCCTCCATACTTCTCTCCACAGTGGCTGTATCAATTTACATTCCCGTCAACAGTGCATGAGGGTTCCCTTTTCTCCACACCCTGTCCAGCATTTAGTGTTTGTAGATTTTTTGATGATGGCCATTCTGATCAGTGTGAGGTGATACCTCATTGTAGTTTTGATTTGCATTTCTCTAATAATTACTGATGTTGAGCATTTCATGTGCCTTTGACCATCTGTATGTCTTCTTAGGAGAAATGTTTAGATCTTCCACCTATTTTTTGACTGGCTTGTTGGTTTTGTGTTTTTTTGTTGTTGTTCTTGTTTGTTTGTTTTGATTGAATTCTCTAGTTGTTTGCAGGCTTCACCAGTGGCTTGGGGTAAAGAAGCCACCTGCAGTGCAGAAGCCGCAGGAGACCTGGTTTTGATCCTTGGGTCAGGAAGATTCCCCTGGAGGAGGACATGGCAACCCATTCTAGTGTTCTTGCCTGGAGAATCCCATGGACTAAGAAGACTGGTGGGCGACAGTTCATAGGGTCACAAGGAGTCAGACATGACTGAAGCGACTTAGCCTGCATTCATGAGCTATTTGTATATTTTGGAGATTAATCCTTTGTCCATTGCTTCATTTGCAAGTATTCTCTCCCATTCTTAACAATCAAAAAATGTCAGCTGACTTATTGGAAAACCTAATGAATAAGAAGCTTTTAGAACATGTTTTAGAAATGAAGGGCCTCCTCAACTAGCTCATCTTATTGAGGATCTTGAGTTCATCTTTGTAGACATGTAGACACAGAATATTAACTTTGTTCCTGTGCCCAACATTGTCAGAACTCCAGCAATTCATTTACATTAACTAAGTCCAAGATAAGCTCATTTAAAAGAAAGAACACTTTTATCCATTTACAATGGAGATGCCAACTCGGCTGTACACTCATGCTTTCAACACATGGCATTTGGCCCTGCAGAGGAATCTACTGAAGAAGCCAGATTACTCAATAAAATCTGTACTGGAGAAATCAACTGTTTTGGTTTAGGGGCTTGAATCATTAACTGTTTGGGCTTAGAATTTGGTCATTCTGATGAATCAAGTCTTTGAAGATAGATTAATAGGAGTACTGTTACATTTCTCTAGTATTATTAGGAATACAAGACAGAGTATTTTTTTCTCTAAAGTTATTCAGAAAAAGTTTAAGCTGCTGTTAACATAACTCTTCAAACTATTATAAACTTTCTTTTTATTTTTGACATAGTTACATAGTGTACACTTTTGTGGAGTTTTATTCTTTTGCATGTAGTCCTTCAGTTTTTCAAAAACCATTTTTGAAGAGGCTGCCTTTCCCCATTGTATACTCTTGCCTCTTTTATCATAAATTAAGTGATATATGAGTGTGGATTTATTTGTGGATGTTCTAGTCTGTTTCATGAACTCTATTTTGGGGCCAGTGCCATACTGTTTTGACAACCGTAGCTTTGTCATGTATTTTGAAAATGGGGCAACATTGTTCTTCTTTCTTAAGGTTGCTTTGCTTATTTGAGGTCTTTTTTGGTTCCATACATGTTTTAGTTTTATTCTAGTTCTGTGGAAAAATGCCTTGAGTATTTACACAGGTACTGCTTTGGATCTGTAGATTGCCTTGGATAGTATTGTCATTTTGACAATATTGACTTTTCTAATCTAAGAACACCATATAGCTTTCCATCTGCTTGTGTCATCTTCAGTTTCTTTTATCAGCATTTTTTAGTTTTCAGAGTATAAGTCTTTTGCTCCCTATATGTGTGTGTGCTAAGTCACTTCAGTTGTGTCACAGTATCACTAGACTTCCTGCTAGCCAGTGAATTGCAATAGCTTCCTTCCATCATAGAAGGTGCAGGAGTTGGCACTCATTGAAAATAGAACCATATTCTGTTAAGTGCATTTGCTTTCCCCAGTTAAAATCTCCTGCCAATACCCTCTTAGTAGATTTGTGGAATACATTGCATTGTTTCTGATAAAGGTGTTTGTTTTACCGGTAAATATCCAAGGGATTCACTGTCTTCACCAGAAAAAACAAGCATGATATAACTGTGAAAGAGCTTATATCCTGTTTAAACCTTATCTCATACAGTTAAGGTGATAGCCTAGGCACCACGTAATATAATATAAATCAATTTTATTAAGTGGTGGCTTTTATCTCATCAGAATCCTCAGCCTGTGAATCAAGTGATAGGGAATGGAAGTGATTAACTTTTAATTTAACCACTTAACATCTCCTCTAATGGGCTACACACATACACTTTTCTCTTCTCATGCCTTCAGTTTTATGCTCTGTTGATTTAAATGTTGTAGGTCTCAAGCTCTATTGAACCAAAAGAAGTACTGCTATTCAGTAATTTTGGACTCTTATATTTCCTTGATCACCAAAAAAATGTGTATTGTTGTATTTCCTAGGTGACTGATATTCATTATCCAGGGGAGTTAAGATTGCTGCTACAAGGAATGAGAAGAAATGTGTCTGTTTTCCAGGTGACAATCTAGGTACCTTTTTAGTACTTTTAAAACTAGTGGCAATAATTAATAGGAGAGTTCTGCAAGCCAATACTACTACAGTAGAGACACTTCAAGAATACAAGGTTGAGTTATTCCCTCAGTTATACAACCAAGACTAGAAATTGAATGAGTATGGAAAAAAGCAAATTTTAACTTTCCATGATCAGTTTCAATAATGCTACTATACAAACTAGGCATATTTTTCCTTGTTAGATTATTTATATATTTTTGTATTTTAATTGGTTTCTCCCGGGTTCCATCTCCTATTATTTCTTGGAAGTTTGACCTGAAATACTAGTCGTTGTGTCACAGAATGTCAAAGGAGGAATTTTAATGAACTGGAAGGGGAGCGATCTCTAACTAACCAAAGACGGGTACAGAAACTGAATGACAAAACTTGGATTTCCCACCATCTGGAGAGTGGAATAACCCAATTCTTTTGTAAGAGAGTTGCTGCCATCATGTTTGATCATGATGCTGTTTTTATAGGTATTTTAAAGGATAGGAGGATGTTACATATGTTGAACTGACAAATATATGGACTGTACAAATGTGTTGCATGTTGTTGATTCATCATCATCTTTATCCCTAAACTGGCTTGGAACTACATCTCCTTGATTTTCTTGTTAGGAGAGTTCTGGGTTTGATCACTACAAAAAGTAAACATGTAATTTTTGTAATGTAGAAGAGAAGAAGCCCTTATTTTTCTCTGACAACTGTGGCCAGTCATTTGGGAAGTTTGCAGGAAGTTTGCATCAGAATTCTCTGATGAAAAACCTATTTCAATATCAAAGATACCTTAGGTCATAGGTGGCATTTTTATATTTGTAGCCTCCTGAGCAAGACACCTGAGGTAGTGCTTTAGGGTCCAGGAAGAGGGCCACACCATAATCTATAAAACTTGTGGATATATTTATTACCTCATATGATACAGAAATTATGATTGCAGATGGAATTAAGTGTACAGACATTTAGATGGGTAGATTATACTGACTTATTTTTGTGGGTCAAGTCTAACCACATGAGCCTTTAAAATCAGAGAACCTTTCCCAGCTAGGTTAGAGAGAAGTGAGGACAGAAGAAGGATCAGAGAGATGCATGCACCTTGAAAAGGACTCTATCTGCAATTCCTGGATTTTAAAATGTTGGACACACTAGTAAAGAAATGATATTGAAATAGTCAGATATTTGCTCTTATAAGTCAAGTCACATGACTGTGAAAACTACTAATTAAGCCTGATAAATGAGTAGTTTCCTAACAAATGAAATATCATGAGAAGCATTGCCTTTAGTGACATCATTTTCCAACATGATAAAAATATACAATTCTGAGTTGTATGCACATTTTTTCCTTTGAAACATGAGGTCATTATACTTTTGGAAAACTAAGGTCATATTTAAAGTACAGGGAGCTTCCCTGGTAATCCAATGGAAGCCTGGACCAAGAATCAGCCTTGCAATGTATAGGGCACCAGTTCGATCCCTGGTCCAGGAAGATTCCACATGCCAGGGAGCAGCTAAGCCCATGCCCCACAACAGCTGAGCCCCTGGTTTAGAACCCAGGAACCTAACCACTGAGCTCATGTGCTACAACTGTTGAAGCCTGCAGACCTAGAGCCTGTGCTCCCCAACAAGAGTAGTCACTACACTGAGAAGCCCGCACACAACAATGAAGAGTAGTCACTACACTGAGAAGCCCGCACACAACAATGAAGAGTAGCCACCACCGGCTGCAACTACAGAAAGCCCACATGCCAGCAACGAAGACCCATCACAGCCGAAAAGTAAAATAAATAAGTAAATAAATCCTTTTAAAAAGTAAAGTGCAAAAATGTTTTATATAGAGAGATAATTACTCTCTAGACTCAGGAAACATGGAAAAGAAATCAAAAGAAATATAAAATAAAAATGCATTTTAGTATGTCAATGTTGAAGCAAATCACACCACTTATTTAAGTAAAATCATTGAAACATGACAGCTATAAATGCAGACCCATGTACATATATACGTATATTATATGTTTTTACTAGAAGTAAAAATGCCATTAATGACTTTTCTATCCGTGATTTCTGTTTTTGAATATTATAAAACCCCCACCACTCAACACAATATTGAAGCAACCCTCTCTTGAATTACCTCATAGTGGCATATATAGAAAATTAAATGAATATTTAATGTACAACAGATCATTTCTCCTTAATGGGATTAAGAGCTAGGCTTATCCAGTGTGGAAAATAATATGGAGGTTCCTTGGGACACTGAAAATAGAATCACTATATAATCCAGCAGTTCTGCTCCTGGGCCAAAGCTACAATTCAAAAAGATATATGCACCCCTCTGTTCATAGAAGCACTATTCACAATAGTCAATGCATGGAAACAACTCCAATGTCAATTGACAGAGGAATGGATAAAGAAGATTTGGTACATATATACTATAGGATACTACTCAGTCATACAAAAGAATGAAATAATTCTATTTAAAGCAACATGGATGTACCCAGAGATTATCATACCAAGTTAAATGAGAAAAAACCAAATATCATACAATATCACTTATACATGGTATCTAAAGTATCACACAAATGAACCTAGCTATGAAATAGAAGCAGAATCACAGACATAGAGAAGAAACTGGTGGTTGCCTAAGGGGAAGGAAGTGTTTGGGGGAGAGATGGAGCGGGAGTTTGAAGTTAGCAGATGCACACTTTTACATATAGCACGGATAAACAACAAGGTCCTACTGTATAGCACAGAAAGAACCATATTCAATATTCAATGATAAACCAAAATGCAAAAGAATATATATGTATATGTGTATATGTATAAATGAATCACATTGCTATACAGAAATAATTAACAAAACATTGTGAATCAACTATACTTCAATTTTAAAAAAGAGCTAGGCTCAGAAACTGCTTATTTTCCACTACATGAGTACTTAGCTGAGTATGGATATAGATCATTTTTCTTTGTGTGAGATTTCTCTCTATCTCTCTGGAAGTCTCTCACCCTTCCTTCCCTCTGTACCACATGACATTAGCATCCCACCCTAGGCAAGAGCAGCACCCTCAGCAAGGACCCCTTCCTTTCAAGTTTGTGTAGCTAAAAATTGGGAATTAGTTCTTGCCTTTCCTTTCCTACTAAAATGCTTTTACTCTGTTCTCAGAAGACTCCAAACTCACAAGTATGTAAGCATTTACAACATGAGCCTTGTTCATTTATCTACTTTCTTCAACTGGACATAGCACCACCATCGAACAAGCTATGTCTTTTTCAATTTTTTGTTCCTAGACCCTTACACAATACCTGGCTCATAGACACTCAATAAATTTTTATTCCATTACTGGAAAATTGAACAGATGGAACCATTTAAGAAGCCATGGGTGGAATGGCCTTGACCACAGAGGAAGTGACCTTGTCCTCAGGTAAAATTTCCTCAGTCCTTGCCCAGGATCTGCTGTTCCTTTTCATGAACAAAAAGTTTACTTTGTTTTTATGCCCGACATTGATGGCACTTACGTACTTGGTTCATATTAATCAGCCAAACAAAACAAAATAAAACTTTATTTTAAACACAGGACTGATTTATATATTTACGATAGGCAAACATTCATGCTCTTAAGATGGGAAATTTTATCCCCGCAGAGGACTCTCCAAAGGAAGTCAAATCCCATGGACACAAAACCTGGGCAAGTAAACAATTGAACCCACAGGCTAGTATCATTAAGCTAGGATATTCTGATGTAATCTTATTTCCTTAATGATCAGTTTATAAGCGTATGACATTTCTCTCTGGCCTATTTAGAACCGGAGACATACTGATTACTTTTTTCAAAATTATTCTATGTACAATTTCATCTTCTATTAACACAATCCTTCAAACTTCTATAGGCTTTCTTTTCATTTTTGGCAAATTTTAATAAATTACTTACTGTATACTTTTGAGGTGGTGGAACTTTCCAAAATTTTAGAATGACCTCCGAAATAGATATCTGATGTATATGAGTTGTTTATCATCGAGTTTAAAAGTCTTTTGCTAATGTCACTAATCTTATATGATCAAAGCTGTCTACTAAATCAACAAACATTTCTTGACAACTAGCAATTGGTGAGACACTCACTGTGCTTTCATTTTTTTTTCTACATTCTCCTAGTGTTAGACTCCAATGATATTCACACAGTCTCCTCCAAAGAATTTGAAGGATTTTCACATTGTGAACTCTTGACTGAAGACCTCAGCATTTTTGTCATATGTATCCCAGGGGAGGCCTTATTTTCTATAGTTTTACTCATTTAGGCAAAATATTGTTTTACAAAGTTATTCAGACAATCTCTTTTCAATCTCACATTTTCAGTGTTTGTGACATACAGATAGATTTGTTAGAGTCCACATTTCATCTTCTTATAGTACATCCTACAAGACCTTTTAGAACTAACACCCAAAAAGATGTCCTTTTCATTATAGGGGACTGGAATGCAAAAGGAGGAAGTCAAGAAACACCTGGAATAACAGGCAAATTTGGCCTTGGAATACGGAATGAAGCAGGGCAAAGACTAATAGAGTTTTGCCAAGAAAATGCACTGGTTATAACAAACACCCTCTTCCAACAACACAAGAGAAGACTCTATACATGGACATCACCAAATGGTCAACACCGAAATCAGCTTGATTATATTCTTTGCAGCCAAAGATGGAGAAGCTCTATACAGTCAGCAAAAACAAGACCAGGAGTGGACTGTGGCTCAGACCATGAACTCCTTATTGCCAAATTCAGACTTAAGTTGAAGAAAGTAGGGAAAACCTCTAGACCATTCAGGTATGACCTAAATCAAATCCCTTGTGATTATACAGTGGAAGTGAGAAATAGATTTAAGGGCCTAGATCTGATAGAGTGCCTGATGAACTATGGAATGAGGTTCATGACACTGTACAGGAGACAGGGATCAAGACCATCCCCATGGAAAAGAAATGCAAAATAGCAAAATGGCTGTCTGAGGAGGCCTTACAAACAGCTGTGAAAAGAAGAGAAGCGAAAAGCAAAGGAGAAAAGGAAAGATATAAACATCTGAATGCAGAGTTCCAAAGAATAACAAGAAGAGATAAGAAAGCCTTCTTCAGCAATCAATGCAAAGAAATAGAGGAAAACAAGAGAATGGGAAAGACTAGAGATCTCTTCAAGAAAATCAGAGATACCAAAGGAACATTTTATGTAAAGATGAGCTCGATAAAGGACAGAAATGCTATGGACCTAACAGAAGCAGAAGATATTAAGAAGAGATGGCAAGAATACACAGAAGAATTGTACAAAAAAAGATCTTCACGATCCACATAATCACGATGGTGTGATCACTGACCTAGAGCCAGACATCCTGGAATGTGAAGTCGAGTGGGCCTTAGAAAGCATCACTACGAACAAAGCTAGTGGAGGTGATGGAATTCCAGTGGAGCTATTCCAAATCCTGAAAGATGATGCTATGAAAGTGCTGCACTCAATATGCCAGCAAATTTGGAGAACTCAGCAGTGGCCACAGGACTGGAAAAGGTCAGTTTTCATTCCAATCCCAAAGAAAGGCAATGGCAAAGAATGCTCAAACTACCGCACAATTGCACTCATCTCACACGCTAGTAAAGTAATGCTCAAAATTCTCCAAGCCAGGCTCCAGCAATATGTGAACTGTGAACTTCCTGATGTTCAAGCTGGTTTTAGAAAAGGCAGAGGAAGCAGAGATCAAATTGCCAACAGCCTCTGGATCATAGAAAAAGCAAGAGAGTTCCAGAAAAACATCTATTTCTGCTTTATTGACTATGCCAAAGACTTTGACTGTGTGGATCACAATAAACTGTGGAAAATTCTAAAAGAGTTGGGAATATCAGACCACCTGACCTGCCTCTTGAGAAATTTGTATGCAGGTCAGAAAGCAACAGTTAGAACTGGACATGGAACAACAGACTGGTTCCAAATAGGAAAAGGAGTACGTCAAGGCTGTATATTGTCACCCTGTTTATTTAACTTATATGCAGAGTAAATCATGAGAAATGCTGGACTGGAAGAAACACAAGCTGGAATCAAGATTGCCGGGAGAAATATCAATAACCTCAGATATGCAGATGACACCACCCTTATGGCAGTAAGTCAAGAGGAACTCAAAAGCTTCTTGATGAAAGTGAAAGTGGAGAGTGAAAAAGTTGGCTTAAAGCTCAACATTTAGAAAACGAAGATCATGGCATCTGGTCCCACCACTTCATGGGAAATAGATGGGGAAACAGTGACAGACTTTACTTTTGGGGGCTCCAAAATAACTGCAGATGGTGACTGCAGCCATGAAATTAAAAGACGCTTACTCCTTGGAAGGAAACTTATGACCAACCTAGATAGCATATTCAAAAGCAGAGACATTACTTTGCCAACAAAGGTCCGTCTAGTCAAGGCTATGGTTTTTCCTGTGGTCATGTATGGATGTGAGAGTTGGACTGTGAAGAAGGCTGAATGCCAAAGAATTGATGCTTTTGAACCGTGGTGTTGGAGAAGACTCTTGAGAGTCCCTTGGACTGCAAGGAGATCCAACCAGTCCATTCTGAAGGAGATCAGCTCTGGGATTTCTTTGGAAGGAATGATGCTAAAGCTGAAACTCCAGTACTTTGGCCACCTCATGGGAAGAGTTGACTCATTGGAAAAGACTCTGATGCTGGGAGGGATTGGGGGCAGGAGGAGAAGGGGATGACAGAGGATGAGATGGCTGGATGGCATCACTGACTTGATGGACGTGAATCTCAGTGAACTCTGGGAGTTGGTGATGGACAGGGAGGCCTGGCGTGCTGCCATTCATGGGGTCGCAAAGAGTCGGACAGGACTGAGTGACTGATCTGATCTGATAGTATATCCTATCAAAATGTTATAGAATTTGCACACAGGGAAATCCACTGTTTCTCATATACAGATCTATGGATGTTGACAAATGCATAGAGTCATATCCCTAGCACATTCCCCAATGGCTCAAGTGATAAAGAATCTGCCTGCAGTTCAGGAGACACAGGAAATTCAGGTTTGATCCTTGGGTCAGGAAGATCCCTTGGAGAGGGTACAGCAGCCCACTTCAGTATTCTTACCTGGAAAATCCCATGGACAGAGGAGCCTGGTGGGCTACAGTCCAGAGGATTACAAAGAGTTAGACATGGCTGAGCACACACACGTGTGTCCCCAGCACCGTAGTATCACATACAGCAATTCTGTCACGGAAATATTTACCCCTTCCTACTACCCTTTGGTACTCAACCTTTTCTCCAGATCCAGTTACCGGCAATGACAGATGTGGTTTTCATCCCATATTTTTGTCTTTTCCATAATTTCCTATGAAGAGTATCACACCCCATGTTGCTCTTGAATTTTTGTTGTTTAACAAATGCACTTGACCCTTTTTTGTTTCCTGAATCAATTATCTGTTCCTGTTTATGATCGACTAGAGTTCCATTATGATAAACTATGCACTCTAGTTTATCCATTCACCTGTGCAACAACTTCTGGATTGTTTTCCATTTTTAGTTTATTTTGTCTGTGTGTGTGTGTTAGTTACTCAGTCGTGTCTGACTCTTTGTGACCCCCATGGACATAGCCCACCTGTGTGTCGGGCTGCTCTGTTCTTGGGATTCTCCAGGCACAAATAATGGAGTGGGTAGCCCTTCCCTTCTCCAGGGGATTTTTCTGACCCAGGGATCAAACCTGGGTCTTCTACACCACAGGCAGACTCTTTACTATCTGAGTCACCAGTGAAGCCCAGTTTTATTTTAGCAACTATTAAAGTTACTATTGATGTACAAAGATCTGTATAGTCGAAGCTATGGTTTTTTCAGTAGTCATGTATGGATATGAAAGTTGGACCATAAAGAAGGCTGAACACCAAGGAATTGATGCTTTTGAACTGTGGTGTTGGAAAAGACTCTTCAGAGTCCCTTGGACTGCAAGGAGATCAAACCAGTCGATCCTAAAGGAAATCAATCCTCAATATTATTAAAAGGCCTGACACTGAAGCTGAAATGCCAGTATTTTGGCCACCTGATGCAAAGAGCCAACTCATTAGAAAAGACCCTGATGCTGGGAAAGATTGAGGGCAGGAGAAGAAGGAGATGACAGAAGATGAGATGGTTGGATGGCATCACTGACTCAATGGACATGAGTTTGAGCAAGCTCTGGAAGATGGTGAAGGACAAGGAAGCCCGGCATGCTGCAGTCCATGGGGTCACAAAGAGTTGAACATGACTGAGCGACTGAACAACAGCAATAACAATTGATGTACAGGAAAGATTTTTTTTTTTAAGTAAATTTTCAAATCACTTGGGGAAGTATCTAGATAAAAAAAAAAATCACTTGAGTCATATGTAAGCCTATGTTTAACTTTATAAGAAATAGACAAACTATTTTCCAACAAAGCTCTACTGTTTTGCATGTCCATTAGCAATAACTGAGAGTTTCTGTTGCTGCCCATCTGGCCAGCATTTACTAATATCAGCTTTTTTCCCCTCAATATTAACCATTGAAATAGGTGTGCTTTGGTATTTTGTTGTGGTTTTAACTTACATTTTCCTAGTGACGAATTATATTGAACATCTTTTCATGTGTTTATTTGTCAATCATATATCTTTTTGATTTGTTTGAACAGATGAGGTGTCTGTTCAAACCCTTTGTGTGTGTTAATCGCTCAACCATGTCTGACTCTTTGCGACCCCATGGACTCCCAGGTTCCTCTGTCCATGGAATCCTCCAGGCAAGAATACTGGAGTGCCGGAGTCCAACTCCAGGAGCCAGGGATTCAACCTGAAGAGATGATGGTGTTGGCCAATGAGACAGCCTTTCAGTTTTCTATGGACTGCCTGTTTATTCCAAGTTTAAGATTGTCTTTTATACTTTTACAAAAAACATTAGGCCAGAGGTTTAACATTTTCAGTTTCCCCTCTCCCAGATTTATTATCTCCATAAATCATTGTTGCTCTTCAAACAGAGTTCCTGCTTCAGTGATTCTCTCAGAATCAGCCTTATCATCTATTATCTACCTCTTCTAATGTGTCCTATAGTTAACTTGTGATTACATTGTAACTCACGCTACATTCCTCAGTTTACTACTTCTCTTCCTAAGTCTTGTTTGCCCCTAACATCCTGAGCTCACTATCTCTTAAAAAGGCTTCTAGCTATAGTGTCTCTAAAAATTCCTAACTTCTATAAGCTATAGTAAAATATGCTAACTTTACAACATTCCTTAAATCTTTAACTTCTAACTGTTCTAATTATTTCAAAGCCCTAAATTCAGTAAACGCCTTTGCCATAAACATTGTCCTCACAAATAGGCTTCAGATATCAATCCCTCCCATGGCCTCAAGCTACGGCCTATGTGCTCATCCTGGAACACTCTTTTGTAAAAGTCCTTGAACAAATGTCAATAAATAACTTTATGAATTATTTTCTGAACACAACTGCAGAAGGCTTTGTGCCTTCTCATGCTCCTCTTAAGAACAGTAAGCACCTTAACATTCCTTTTCAGTCAACTCAGCTGAGGAGAGGAAAAGACAAGTCAGAAGTACAAGGCCTAACTCCTTCATCCCGGGATCCGTGCCTGCGGAATGAGGAGAGGGGGCTGGGGACCGTGCCTCCATTGTGTCACTAATGCCTAACACGGCTCCCAACACTGGAGTGGGTTGCAATTTCCTTCTTCAGGGATCTTCTGGATCCATGGATTGAACCCAGGTCTCCTGAATTGGCAAGCAGATTCTTTACCACCTGAGCCCTCAGGGAAGCCCTTTTACCCATTTTTAATTGGATGTATTGTTTTCTAAATCTTAAGTTTTACGAATTCCTTATGCATTCTAGATATAAGACCTACAGTAGCTATGTTATTTGCAGATACTTTCTGTTAGTGACTTTCCTTTTTATTCTCTTAACAGTGTCTTTTGCTGAGCAAGAAATTTGATTTTGATAAATCTCTGTCTACCTATCTACATACATGTGCTTTTTTTTTTTTTTAGGTTGTGCTTTCAGTGTTATATCTCAAAACATCATTAAAATCAAGATCATGGAGATTTTTTCCCTGTGTTTTCTTCTGAAAGTTTTAGTTGTGCAGTTTATATGTATGTCAGTAATCCATTTTGAGCTAATTTTTATACAAACTGTGAGGCATAACCCAGGATTTACATTTTTGCATATGGATATCCATTTACTCTAAGCAACATTTCTTAAAAATATTCCAATTGAACTGCCTTTGCACCTTTGTCAAAAATAAACTGACAGTGTTTGTATCGTCTATTTCTCAGTTCTCTGTCCTGTTCCATTGACCTATCCTTTCATTAATACTATACTGTCTTGATTACTCTGACTTTATAATGTCTTGAAATCAACTAGTCTTCCAACTTCATTCTTTTTAGGGGGGCGCAGGGGGCATTTGTTTTAACTATTTGAGTTCCTTTGCCTTTCCATGTAAATTTTGTAATCCATATAAATTTTGAGCAATGTAAACATGGCTCATCCACATTTGCAAGAAGCTTGTTTTGAGACAAATGTGGGCTGCATCGACTGAATCTATGTTTCAAATTTAGGAGAATTTACACCTTGACTAATATTGAGTCTTAGGCTCAATAAACATATCGCTTATTATCAATGGCTTGGATTCATACTTTTGGTGATTGCTTCAGGGTTATAACATACATAATTAACTTATCCCAGTCAGCTTCCCAGTGATTTTTTTTTTTTTTTTTTTTTTTTCTTTTAATTTTTTAATTTTATTTTATTTTTAAACTTTACATAACTGTATTAGATTTGCCAAATATCAAAATGAATCCGCCACAGGTATACATGTGTTCCCCATCCTGAACCCTCCTCCCTCCTCCCTCCCCGTTCCATCCCTCTGGGTCGTCCCAGTGCACCAGCCCCAAGCATCCAGTATCGTGCATCGAACCTGGACTGGCAACTCATTTCATACATGATATTTTACATGTTTCAATGCCATTCTCCCAAATCTTCCCACCCTCTCCCTCTCCCACAGAGACCATAAGACTGTTCTATACATCAGTGTCTCTTTTGCTGTCTCGTACACAGGGTTATTGTTACCATCTTTCTAAATTCCATATATATGCGTTAGTATACTGTATTGGTGTTTTTCTTTCTGGCTTACTTCACTCTGTATAATAGGCTCCAGTTTCATCCACCTCATTAGAACTGATTCAAATGTATTCTTTTTAATGGCTGAATAATACTCCATTGTGTATATGTACCACAGCTTTCTTATCCATTCATCTGCTGATGGACATCTAGGTTGCTTCCATGTCCTGGCTATTATAAACAGTGCTGCGATGAACATTGGGGTACTCGTGTCTCTTTCCCTTCTGGTTTTTTCAGTGTGTATGCCCAGCAGTGGGATTGCTGGATCATAAGGCATGTCTATTTCCAGTTTTTTAAGGTATCTCCACACTGTTCTCCATAGTGGCTGTACTAGTTTGCATTCCCACCAACAGTGTAAGAGGGTTCCCTTTTCTCCACACCCTCTCCAGCATTTATTACTTGTAGACTTTGGGAGGAATCAACCTACCTGACTTCAGGCTCTACTACAAAGCCACAGTTATCAAGACAGTATGGTACTGGCACAAAGACAGAAATATAGATCAATGGAACAAAATAGAAAGCCCAGAGATAAATCCACGCACATATGGACACCTTATCTTCGACAAAGGAGGCAAGAATATACAATGGATTAAAGACAATCTCTTTAACAAGTGGTGCTGGGAACTCTGGTCAACCACTTGTAAAAGAATGAAACTAGAACACTTTCTAACACCATACACAAAAATAAACTCAAAATGGATTAAAGATCTAAACGTAAGACCAGAAACTATAAAACTCCTAGAGGAGAACATAGGCAAAACACTCTCCGACATACATCACAGCAGGATCCTCTATGACCCACCTCCCAGAATATTGGAAATAAAAGCAAAAATAAACAAATGGGACCTAATTAACCTTAAAAGCTTCTGCACATCAAAGGAAACTATTAGCAAGGTGAAAAGACAGCCTTCAGAATGGGAGAAGATAATAGCAAATGAAGCAACTGACAAACAACTAATCTCGAGAATATACAAGCAACTCCTACAGCTCAACTCCAGAAAAATAAATGACCCAATCAAAAAATGGGCCAAAGAACTAAATAGACATCTCTCCAAAGAAGACATACAGATGGCTAACAAACACATGAAAAGATGCTCAGCATCACTCATTATCAGAGAAATGCAAATCAAAACCACTATGAGGTACCATTTCACGCCAGTCAGAATGGCTGCAATTCCCAGTGATTTTTATACCATGGCATGTCTAGTATAAGCATCTTAATATATGTCCACTTTCCCCTTCTAGGCATAATATATTTACCTTTTGTATAAGTTATGAACCTCATGGTACATTTTCACCATTTTAGTTCAAATAGCTGGTTATCTTTTCAGGGTTTTACATTTTAAGGAAAAAAGTCGTGTGTGTTTGTCCATGCAACTGCTATTTATTGTGTTCTTCTCTCCTTTCTGCAGATCTATGTTTCCATAAGATTTGCTGTTTCTTCTGCCTAAGCATCCTTTAACATTTCCAGTGCTGTGGCTCTGCAGGTGACCAATTCTTTAGCTTGGATATGTTTGAATGATTCTTTATTTTATTTCTTTAAAAAATATTTTTGGTTATTATTTATTTATTTACGCTAGCTTGTTATTTTTTTATTTAAAGGTATTGCACTATGTTACTTGCATTGTGTGTATGTGTGTGTGTATGAGAAGAAATCAGCTTATCTTTGTTTTTTACATAATATGTTTTTAAGCCTCTCTGATATTAAGGTTTTACCTTAATCACTGGTTTTGGATTTTTAAATTATGATATGCCTTGGTGTAGTTTTCTTCACGGTTATTTTAAATGGAGTTCATTCATCTTGTTGGATGTATGAGTTATCAGTTCAGTTCAGTTCAGTTGGTCAGTCGTGTCCGACTCTTTGCGACCCCATGAATCGCAGCACGCCAGGCCTCCCTGTCCATCACCAACACCTGGAGTTCACTCAAACTCATGTTCATCAAGTCGGTGATGCCATCCAGCCATCTCATCCTCTGTCGTCGCCTTCTCCTCCTGCCCCCAATCCCTCCCAGCATCAGGGTTTTTTTCAGTGACTCAACTCTTCACATGAGGTGGCCAAAGTATTGGAGTTTCAGCTTCAGCATCAGTCCTTCCAATGAACACCCAGGACTGATCTCCTTTAGGATGGACTGGATCTCCTTGCAGTCCAAGGGACTCTCAAGAGTCTTCTCCAACACCATAGTACAAAAGCATCAATTCTTTGGCTCTCAGCTTTTTTCACAGTCCAACTCTCACATCCATACATGACCACTGGAAAAACTATAGCCTTGACTAGACGGACCTTTGTTGGCAAGGTAATATCTCTGCTTTTTAATATGCTATCTATGCTGGTCATAACTTTCCTTCCAAGGAGTAAGCGTCTTTTAATTTCATGGCTGCAGTCACCATCTGCAGTGATTTTGGAGCTGCAAAAAATAAAGTCTGACACTGTTACCACTCTTTCCCCATCTATTTCCCATGAAGTGATGAGACCAGATGCCATGATCTTAGCTTTCTGAATGTTGAGCTTTAAGCCAACTCTTTCACTCTCCTCTTTCACTTTCATCAAGAGGCTTTTTAGTTCCTCTTCACTTTCTGCCATAAGGGTGGTGTCCTCTGCATATCTGAGGTTATTGATATTTCTCCTGGCAACGTTGATTCCAGCTTGTGCTTCCTCCAGCCTAGCATTTCTCATGAGGTACTCTGCAGAGAAGTTAAATAAGCAGGGTGACAATATACAGCCTTGACGTACTCCTTTTCCTATTTGGAACCAGTCTGTTGTTCCATGTCCAGTTCTAACTGTTGCTTCCTGACCTGCATATCGGTTTCTCAAGAGGCAGGTCAGGTGGTCTGGTATGCCCATCTCTTTCAGAATTTTCCACTGTTTATTGTGAACCATACAGTCAAAGGCTTTGGCGTAGTCAATAAAGCAGAAATAGGTGTTTTTCTGGAACTCTCTTGCTTTTTCAATGATCCAGCAGATGTTAGCAATTTGATCTCTGGTTCCTCTGCCTTTTCTAAAACCAGCTTCAACATCTGGAAGTTCACAGATCATGTACTGCTGAAGCCTGGCTTGGAGAATTTTGAGCATTACTTTACTAGTATGTGAGATGAGTGCAATTATGCGGGAGTTTGAGCATTTTTGGCATTGCCTTTCTTTGGGATTGGAATGAAAACTGACCGTTTCCAGTCCTGTGGCCATTGCTGAGTTCTCCAAATTTGCTGGCATATTGAGTGCAGCACTTTCACAGCATCATCTTTCAGCATTTGAAATAGCTCCACTGGAATTCCATCACCTCCACTAGCTTTGTTCATAGTGATGCTTTCTAAGGCCCTCTTGGCTTCACATTCCAGGATGTCTGTCTCTAGGTTAGTGATCACACTATCGTGATTATCTTGGTTGTGAAGATCTTTGTACGGTTCTTCTGTGTATTCTTGCCACCTCTTCTTAATATTGTCTGCTTCTGTTAGGTCCATACTATTTCTGTCCTTTATCGAGCCCATCTTTGCATGAAATGTTCCCTTGGTGTCTCTAATTTTCTTGAAGAGATCTCTAGTCTTTCCCACTCTGTTGTTTTCCTCTGTTTCTTTGCATTGACCGCTGAGGAAGGCTTTCTTATCTCTCCTTGCTATTCTTTGGAACTCTGCATTCAGGTATTTATAACTTTCCTTTTCTCCTTTGCTTTTTGCTTCTCTTCTTTTCACAGCTATTTGAAAGGCCTCCCCAGACAGCCATTTTGCTTTTTTGCATTTCTTTTCCATGGGGATGGTCTTGATCCCTGTGTCCTGTACAATGTCATGAACCTCCGTCCATAGTTCATCAGGCACTCTGTCTATCAGATCTAGTCCCTTAAATCTATTTCTCACTTCTACTGTGTAAACATAAGGAATTTGATTTAGGTCATTCCCCACTTTATTCAATTTAAGTCTGAATTTGGCAATAAGGAGTTCATGATCTGAGCCACAGTCAGCTCCCAGTCTTATTTTTGCTGACTGTATAGAGCTTCTCCATCTTTGGCTGCAAAGAATATAATCAATCTGATTTCAGTGTTGACCATCTGGTGATGTCCATGTGCAGAGTCTTCTCTTGTGTTGTTGGAAGAGGGTGTTTGCTATGACCAGTGTGTTCTCTCGGCAAAACTCGATTAGCCTTTGCCCTGCTTCATTCCATATTCAAAGGCCAAATTTGCCTGTTATTCCAGGTGTTTCTTGACTTCCTACTCTTGCATTCCAATCTCCTATAATGAAAAGGACATCTTTTTTGGGTGTTAGTTCTAAAAGGTCTTGTAGGTCTTCAGAGAACTGTTCAACTTCAGCTTCTTTAGCATTATTGGTTGGCGCATAGGCTTGGATTACCGTGATAATGAATGGTTTGCCTTGGAAACAAACAGAGATCATTCTGTCGTTTTTGAGATTGCATCCAAGTACTGCATTTCGGACTCTTTTGTTGACCATTATGGCTACTCCATTTCTTCTAAGGGATTCCTGCCCACAGGAGTAGATGTAATCGTCATCTGAATTAAATTCACCCATTCCAGTCTAGATTCCTAGAATGTCGACGTTCACTTTAGAAAACTTTCAGCCACTATTTCTAAAATAATTTTATCTTGCCCCTTCTTCTGGGACTAATATCACATATATTTTATGGTAATTGGAGTTCACCCACAGCTCACTGATGTCTTGTTCATTTTTTAATTATTTTTTCTTTGTTCCTTGTAGGTTCTTTTGTTATGTCTTCAAGTTTACTAATCTTCTTTTAGCACTTAGTGGTTATTGATATCACCAGTTGTTTATCTAATTGGTTGTATATTTGTCATCTCATACATGGTAGTTTTTATCTCTAGGAGTTTGATTTGAGTATTTTTTATTTTGTTTCTATGTTTCATGTCATAGTATGATGTCATAGGAAGATTCTTGGGCTTTATTCTTGGTTTCTGAAATAAAGACACTAAAATCCTTGGAATTTCTTAAGTGATACATGATAAGATTCTCTTTCATTCTAATACAATGTTTCTTGGAGACTTCGATAGCTTTAGGATGGGGATGGTTACCAGAAAGACCAAGTTCTGATTGGAAACTGAGAACTTTCAGTCCTATCCACAACCTCCAAGTGTGGGAGATTAAATTAACTGCTAATGGACAGTAATTTCATCAATAAATTCTATGCACTCAAATCCCCCCAAAAAGTCCTAAATGAGTTCCCAGCTCAGTGAAAACATAGAAGTACTGGGAAACGTATGTGCACAGAATGGACATGGCAACTCTACTTCCCTCACCCTGCCTTTTGTGTATCTTTCCATTTTACTCTTTATAACGAACCTATAATAGTAAATAAAGTACCTTCCCAAATTCTGCAAGCCAGTCTAACTAATTATTGGGCCTGAAAGAGGTAGATTGTGGAAACACCTCCAACTTCATAATCAAGTTAAACAGAAGAGTGAGTAACCTAGGGGCCTGATGTTATGACTGGCATCTGATCTGAGAAGTTTTGTGGGACCGAGCTCTTAAACTAGTGGAGTCTTAAGTTAACTCTGGGTAGTTAGTGTCAAAATTGAATTACATTATAGAATACCCAGTTGAAGAATTGATTGGTATGAGGAAAAAACCCAACACATTTGGTATCAGAAGTGTTGTGACTAAAAATAGCTCACATAGCCAATAAATCATTGCAAAATACAATGTCATGAAGTTTTGCCAAATGTTTTCTTCTAAGAGTTTTATTTTAAGCTCTTACTTTTAGATATTGCTCCATTTTGAGTTATTTTTTGTAAATGGTATGAGGATCCACCTTTATTCCTTTGCATGTGGGTATCCAATTTTCCATGTACAAGGGTTTGAAAATAGTGTCTTTTTCCCATTGAATAATCTTGGAAATCTTGCTGAAGATCATTTGACCATAAATGTAAGTGTTCATTTGGGGGTTTTTATTTTGTTCCATTCATCCATTTGTCTGTTATATTAGTGTCATGCTGTTTTGATTATTATAGCTTTATAATAAGACTTGAAACCAGGAAGTATAAGGGCTCTAACTTGGTTCTTTTGTTGAATTGTTTTGGATAATCAAGGTCCTTTCAGATTCCAAGTGAATTTTAGGATGGATTTTTCTGTTTTTGCACTAAACACCATTGGGATTTTATAGATCATTTTGGATAGTTTTGACATCTTCACAATAGTAAGTCTTCCAATTCATGAATAGAGGTATTTTTCCATTTATTTGCCTCTTCTTTATTTCAGGCACTTTTTATTGTTTTCAGTATACATGTCTTTAGTTTCTTTCAGTTTACTTTAGGTTGTATTGTGGTAAAGAACCTGCCTGCCAAGGGAGGAGATATAAGAGACATGGGTTTGATCCCTGGGTTGGGAAGATCCCCTGGAGTAGAAAAGGCCACCTACTCCAGTATTCTTGTCTGGAAAATTCCATGGACAGAAGGCTGGCAGGCTACAGTTCATGGGGCCACGAAGAGTCAGACTTGACTAAGTGACTGAGCACAATAATATTTTCTTCTTTTTGATAGTATTGTAAATAATTTTCTTTTCAGATTACTTATTGTAACTGCACAGAAATATAACTCATTTTTGTGTCTTGATTTTATATCCTGTGACTTTGCTGAACTTGTTTGTTAGTTCTATCAGCTATTTTGTGGAAATCTGTGGATTCTTTCTCTTATTCCACATATGAGACTATATCATCAAAGAATGGAGATAATTTTATTTTTTCCTTTCCAATTTGGATACTATTTATCTATTTATTTGTTTCCTAATTACCCTGGCTAGAATTCCCAGGTCCATGTGGCAAAATGGGGCATTCTTTCTTGTTCCTTTAAGTATTATAATCTTTGACTGGATGATAGACATACTTCTATTTCTCCCTTTTATGCATTTATTGTTATAGATTCTACTTTCACATGTTTTAAATGCTGCGATATTGAAATTGTTATTTTTAAGTCAATAATCTCTTAGAGACTTAAATAATATTAAGAAAAAACATCTCATATACTTATACATGTAGTTATTGTGTCTGATAGTCTTCTGGTATCATCTTTATTCTACTTGAAGAACATCCATTAATAATTCCATGTACTGAGTATCTATGATGTATTGATTTAGAATTTATATGCTTTAAAAAGTCTTTATGTAGCTTTCATTTTTTGAAAAACTTTTTTGGTAAGTATAGAAGCAGGTTCTTTTTTTTTTAAGTGATTTACAGATGCTGCTCTCTTGTTTTTACTGTTTCCAGTGACTTTTTAGTAGTGGTTGATTTTAAAATTTTCTCTTTATGATTGAATTTGATATTTATAATTTGATTATAATGTGTATTGGCAGTTATAGTCTTTATTTTTTGTTGAGTTTCTTAGACTGGTTTTATACACTCAATAAAATTTATTTCTCTTAATTTCAGTTCTTATTTGATAATTCTAATATATTTTCAATTCTGTGTTGTTTTTATTTGTTGCTCTTTCTCTCAATATTGGTCATGTTTTACTAATTTTGGCATGCTGAAAATTTTTGATTGCATGACACAGGCCTAAAATTTTTGTTACTGTTTTGTAGGTTAAGTAAAAATGTATATGTTAAATTAAATGTAAAAGTTTTTTTTTTAATTTTCAAGTTTTATTCCTGAAATACATTAGACAATACAAGAGCAGTACTGACTGAAGGATAAGACTTTTCCATGTATGCTACACAAAGCTCTACATTTTAGACACAACCATAATTTCTATCCATATGTAAGTACCGAGCCATATGCCTAAATCTTTTTTGGCCCTGTTTTTATAATCTTTAAAATAGTGATAAGAATCTTTTAAATAGTGATAATAGAATAATTGTAAAATTACATGAAATAATAATTTTAAAAAGCCTAACAAGTAATCAAAGGTAAATAAATGCTAGTTCTCTTCCCTCCCTACCACTAAGCTATCAAGTCAACAAAAAAGTACATTACAAACTGTACTGGATCATAGAGAAGCTTTAAGTTTCATCTTCTAATCTGTCCTAAGGGGAAAAATATGGTTTTGTCCTCTTGGCAGAGTGGGAGTTAGAGTCACTTGGGAGATATCTTTTACATAGAAATGGAACTACTGAAGAGTGAGATCACCAAGAGGGGGACACAGGCAGTTCTGTCACAAGAACAGCTAACATCTATTTAGGAACAAGACAGCAGTGAGAGAATCCTAAAATACGGACATGAGGCTGAAGCCCATCCCTACACTTCAGAGACCCAAGCATAGTCACTCAACTAAGATCAGACAAGGGAGCCAAGAACACTCAATGCAGAAAAGACAATGTCTTCAATAAATAGTATTGCGATAATTGAATAAATATAAGTGAAAGGATGAAACTGGACCCATATCTTACACACTTATAAAAATTAACTCAAAATGAATCAAAGACTTAAATGCAGTACTTGAAAACATGAAACTCCTTGAAGAAAATTCTAAAAAAAAATATAGGAACAAAGCACACCGTTATGAGTTTTGTCAATACTATTTTGAAATGATACAAAAAGCACAGGAAACAAATCCCAAAATAAACAAACAAGACAACATCAAACTAAAAAACAGAAGCAATCAGCAAAGTGAGAAGATGGTGTACATAATGGGAAAAAAATATTTGCAACCCATGTATCTGATAAGTGACTAATATCCAAATATACAAACAACTCATGCAATTCAGAAAAAAGATAGCCATTTCCCCAAAGAAGATGCACAAAAGATCAACAAGTACATAAATAGATGCTCATTATTGCAATTTATTAAGAAAATGCAAATGAAAAACAAAATGAGTTATCACCTCACACGATTAGAATATGAACTGTCAAAAAGACAAGAGATAACAAATGGTGGCTTGAATATGAAGAAAACGAAACTCTGTGCACTGTGGGGAGCAGGGATTGTAAATTGGTACAACCACTAGGGAAAACATATGGAACGGCCTCAAAAAATAAAAAATAGAGCTACCATATGATCCAACAAATCTACCTCCAGAAGTATATCCAAAGGGAAACAAAAACACTAATGAAAAGATATCTAAAACCCCAACTTCATAGCAGCAGTGTTTACAATATCCAAGACAGGGAAACCTAAATGTCCATGGAAGGATGAAAGGCTAACGAAGTTCTGGTAAATACATACAATGGAATATTATTTAACCTTAAAGTGCAAAGAAAAGCAAACATTTGCTACCACATGGATAGAGGACCTTTAAGGCATTATGCTAAGTGAAATGAGGCAGAGAAAGACAAATACTGTATGATCTCACTCATATCCAAAATCTGAAAGAAAAAAAAAACAACAACAATACTTGTAGAAAAAGTATTCATAGTACCTTTAGAGAGAGTTCCAGAAAAACCTCTACTACTGCTTTATTGACTACGCCAAAACCTTTGACTGTGTGGATCACAACAAACTGGAAAATTTGTAAAGAGATGGGAACACCAGACCACCTTACCTGCCTCTTGAGAAATCTGTATGCAGTCATGAAGCAACAGTTAGAACCAGACATGGATCAACAGACTGGTTCCAAATTGGGAAAAGAGTACATCAGGGCTATATATTATCATCCTGCTTATTTAACTTGTATGCAGAGTACATCATGCGAAATGCCAGACATTTTGCACAAGCTGGAATCAAGATTACCAGGAGAAATATCTATAACCTTAGATATGCAAATTATACCACTCTTATGGCAGAAAGTGAAGAAGATTTAAAGAGCTTCTTGATGAAAGGGAAAGAGGAGAGTGAAGAAGCTGGCTTAGAACTCAACATTCAGAAGACCAAGATCATGACATCTGGTCCCATCACTTCATGGCAAATAGATGAGGAAACAATGAAAATAGTGACAGACTTTATATTTTGGGCTCCAAAATCACTGCAGATGGTGACTGAAGCCATGAATAAAAGACACTTGCTCCTTGAAAGAAAAGCTATGACCAACGTAGACAGCATATCAAAAAGCAGAGACATTACTTCCCCAACAAAGGTCCACCTACTCAAAGCTATGGTTTTTCCAGCAGTCATGTATGGATGTGAGAATTGGGCCATAAACAAGGCTTAGCATCAAAGAATTGATGCTTTTGAACTGTGGTGTTGGAGAAGACTCTTGAGAGTCCCTTGGACTGAAAGGAAATCAAACCAGTCAATCCCAAAGGAGATCAGTCCTGGGTGTTCATTGGAAGGACTGATGCTGAAGCTGAAACTCCAATACTCTGGCCACCTGATGTAAAGAACTGACTCATTGGAAAAGACCCTGATGCTGGGAAAGATTGAAGGCAGGAGGAGAAGGGGATGACAGAAGATAAGGGTGTTGGATGGCATCCCCGACTCAATGGACATGAGTTTGAGCAAGCTCCAGGAGTTGGTGATGGACATGGAAGCCTGGCGTGCTGCAGTTCATGGGGTTGGAAAGAGTTGGACATGATAGCAACTGAACTGACCGACTATAGAAAAAGATCTCATACTTGTGGTTACCAGAAGAGGCAGTTAGGAGGATAGAGAACAGAAGGAAACTGGACAGAAAGTACAAACTTCCAGTTACAAGGTAAGTACTAGGGATGTAATGTACAAGATAGCTATAGCTAACACTGCTATATAATATATTAAAAAATTGTGAAGACAGTAAATCTTAACAGTTCTCATCACAAGAAAAGTGTTTTCCTTTTTTGTCTTTCTTTTCTTTTTATTGTATTTAGGTGGGAGGATGGATGATAGCTGAAACTATTGTGATAATCATTTTACAATATGTGTAAATCAAACTATAATGCTGTATGCTTAAATTTAGGCAATGATGTATGCCAGTTGTTTTTCAATAAAACTGGAAAACAATGAAAGAATTTGGGTTAAATTTAATACAATGTTTTAGAAAAACTGACAATGTTTAGGTAATTTAAGCCACAGGAAATAATTGTCTATCAGCAAAACATAATCTGTGCAAATGATTTATTTGAAGTGTTTTGCAATAGCCTCTAACAGTTTTAATCACGAAATCTATATTGGCAGACGCTCATTTATTTGCTCATTAATTCAGATTCTAGTTGAACCTGCTCAGGTATTCATCACTCTCTAGTTGGCCCAAGGACTTCCTCCCGTCTGCTATATCACTTGCTTTTGTTTGAGACTTACGCTTAAGTACAACGGGCAGTGAGAGGATGTGGTCTTCTCTGGTGATCCCCACTTTTCTTTTCCTGGGTTTTTCTTCTGTAGGATTGGCCCCAGATCCAGGGTCAACCACCCATGAAAATGACAACTACCCACCTTTTTGGGACCAAATTGATGGAAACATAGCAGAATTTCCAGTGCAGAATAACAAGATAATTGTTGATCCCTGGAAATATATGGATCGACTAAGAATATTTAAGATCCTTATAACAGAATCAAACAAATATTTTGCTTCATTTGGAAAAAACAATACAGGCAATGTGTTTTGGGCATTGACTTTATTATATGGAAGGCTATTTAAAACAGGTATGTACATTTGAATTATTCCCAAGGAAAATTGCTTTTCTCTTTCTTTGATGCTAGGAGTGGCATTACAGCTAATCTATTTAAGTGTTACTGTCTGAATGCTCATGCATTCAGTCAATATAACCAATGCAGTCAATATAATCGTTTATCTTTAAGTACTTAGACTTTCGTAATACCTAATCAAATACTTCTTTTAATTAGTAAAGTTATTTGTCACACCTTTGTTTTACATTTTATAGACTTCCTGGTTTAAACATAAATTCCTGCAGCTTTTAAAATAAATTCCTGTAAACTGAAAAAGCTTATTGTTTGAAGAAGAAATGTCCCCTTCTAGATGAAAAAAAAATCTTGTTTTTTTAAAGCCTGACAGGCTTCTCAGATAAATGTGACACTATAAATATCTCTGTTTCATGGGGTAAGCTTATTATAGGAAATACGACAGAATTTCTTTTAGCTATGAAATCCAAAGTGAGGTTTCATACAAACTAAGGTAAGGAACATATATTCCCTTAAAAGCCTGGGCTTTGCCTCATAAATATTAGTGGAAAGAATAATAAGATATGGCCCTCACTGCACAGTCTCTTTCCTGTTAGTTGTTAGGTTCAAGCAGAAAAAAAGGGCTGAAAACAGGGAGGAACTGGTCCAGAATGCAGCACGCTCTTCCTGCACTTAAACAAGTAGGATGGGGAGTCAAGTGTGATGCTCAAAAACTCAGCATCCTCTCTGAGAAAGGGAGAAAGCTTCTCTCTTTTCTGCCTCAATTGGGATGAATTTCTCCATCTGTATTTTGCTCTCACTACTTCTTCAATCAATTATCTTATTATTGAGATTCTGGAACTGAATCAGCTTCCCATTCTCATGAAATTCTTTTTTAAATTGTCTTCTTTGGATGTTACTAGATGGAGTCTGGAATGAACCAAGGACTAGAAAGTGGTGCCTTCATATAGAAAAAAAAAAAAAAAAGCCTTTGCACATTTGAATTATTGCAATGAAGTCTTGATTGATTTAGGAAGAAAAGAAGGACCCACAGAGACTGCCTTTTGAAACACTCTGCAGGTCCAGCTTAGTCAAGAAGGAGTTGGTAAAGAAGATAAATATGGTGTAAAGAAGATAAATATGGTATAAAGAAAATAATAAAGAAAAATAAAAAAATAGAAAGAAATTCAAGAAAGGGTCTGTACAGGCTGGAATTTGTGAGAAGCTTTGAGCTCTCAAAGTGAGTGAAATGCTATTCATACGAAAGGACCATATCATTAGCAGGCATAACCCTCTTCTTACTCTTTGGAGGGGAGCATATGAGTCTTTTCTTCTCTTATGACTTTCTATTCAAGGTTCAACTATTTTCACCTACCCTGTTTACTCTGTAGATAGATTTTCAGAGCCTCCCAGTAGTTCCCGGTGTGCTTATGAGTCTGGAGTCTCTAGCTGCATATCTATCAACAGTGGCTGGGGAGGTAAGTGTTATATTTCACCATGCTTCTTTATTGATCTGTGACTGTGGGCCTTGCTACCTCTGCTTTTCTATGGGATAGGCTAAATTTGGTTAAATCTCAATATTTCCTTTGTAAACATATACAATTTTCTGTGCAATCTCCCAGGAGATGATCAATTAAAAAAAAAACATGAATGATAACTCTGCTATGGTGATATTTAAATTAATGATGTACAGCACATTGTCATTTCGTGTCAGACATGTGGACATATGCTCAGTCGTGTCCAACTCTTTGAGACCTCATGGACTATAGCCCAGCAGGCTTCTCTGTTCAAGCAAGAATACTGGAACGGATTTCCATTTCCTACTCCAGGGGATCTGCCTGATCCAGGGATTGAACCCCCATCTCTTGCCATCTCCTGCATTTGCAGGCGGATCCTTTGTCACTGCACCACCTGGGAAGCCATTGTTCATTTTAGATAGATACTGGACTGTGACAAAAGCTGAGCACCGAAAAATTGATGCTTTTGAACTGTGGTGTTGGAGAAGACTCTTGAGAGTCTCTTGGACTGCAAGGAGATCCAACCAGTCCATTCTGAAGGAGATCAGCCCTGGGAGTTCTTTGGAAGGAATGATGCTAAAGCTGAAACTCCAATACTTTGGCCACTTCATGCGAAGAGTTGACTCATTGGAAGAGACTCTGATGCTGGGAGGGATTGGGGGCAGGAGGAGAAGGGGACGACGGAGGATGAGATGGCTGGATGGCATCACTGCCTCAATGGACGTGAGTCTGAGTGAACTCCGGGAGTTGGTGATGGACAGGGAGGCCTGGCATGCTGTGATTCATGGGGTCACAAACAGTCGGACACGACTGAGCAAGTGAACTGAACTGAACTGAAGTAAATTCATATACAACTTTCTGTATCCAGAATGTGCCCCTAATAGAAACTTTCCTGACTGTGATTAACCCTAAGTTATCATAATCATATGCATCTCCTAGAGCCAACAAATTCAACACGATAGTTCAGAGAATAAAGAAAATAAATTATATAGATTAAGCGTTAGTCATTTGGTTAACTCCTACTTTGTAGAGACAGTTAATGGCTCCAGATGTCTCCATCTTATTTTTTTACAGGTATTAGCTACTATGTGGTTATGATGTATTTCCTTGCTGCAATTGAATCTGAGTTTTTGGGGAATTTGCCATATGAGGTAGAGTTACTATCTCGAGAGGAGTACAGATCTAACTTCTGTTACTCAGTTGAGGAATGCCGTGCAGAGTATCCACAAATTATGGATATAGCCAACAGGTTTTATAAGGTAAAAGAATGTAATGATATTGTTATGAATGGAATGAATGAAAACACTGAATGAAGTTCTCCTATTGGGATTTATGATTTAAAAATAGACTAAACTTCACATTTATAATCATTTGAAATTATGTTAGAGTTTTGTCCCTTCCCCCTGTAATCATTCTACTTAGTATCCTGAAGTGTTCCTAATGGTTAATAGCAAATTGGCATAATTGTATTTATAAAAACATTTTTCAATAGAGTTCATGTAATAATCACCAAATTATGTTTGCCTCAGCAAATAGAACAGCATAAATCTTTCTACAAAGCAAACAAAGTTAAATGACATCTTTAAGTGTTAAAATCTATCCTGAAAATAAATTTCATTTCTAAACAATCAGCTAGATGAGTATGTCACATGTTCTTTTTCAGGAATTCATGATACTGGTAATTAAATGTATTTTAATTTACTTTAAAATCTTTTAATGACATAGATCTTACTCATTCTACAGTATCTGCTGTCCAGAAAGATAGTTTCCACTACCAGCGGTATTCCTCAGTATGACACAGATGAGGACACAGCGATCTTTAAGATGTGGGCAGCCCATCA
This sequence comes from Bubalus bubalis, assembly GCF_019923935.1. Lineage (NCBI taxonomy): Eukaryota > Metazoa > Chordata > Mammalia > Artiodactyla > Bovidae > Bubalus > Bubalus bubalis. The sequence goes on from NC_059166.1 coordinate 38,555,999, forward strand.
AGCTGCTGTTGATGTGGCAAAACCGATGTTCAGTGATATGTAAGACAATTGCTTTATGTGATGTAACTAAACTCTGTTTGTTTGTTTTTTTCCTGCCATAGTAAAACATAATGTTTAAGTTTTGGTTGCCTCAAATGTTCATTGCTCATATTTTTCCATAATATCAGGGAACAGTTTTTCCATTTTTATTTGCAGTTCATCTAAGAGTCACATATCACATATCTTGAATGTAGCTTTTCTTAGTTAATCCTTGTCAGTTCACTCTTTCAATGATGTCTCCTTAATTTGAAAAGTTTTCAGTGTAGACCAATTTCTTAATTGTTTTCCTTTAATATTTAATTCTTTTTCTGGTTTTAAAGAAAAAACCTACCCAGTGATTTTCAATGGCTTGGAATTTTTTTGTATGTTTCTCTCTGTGTGTAGAGTCCTATTTATTAATAGTTCATCACTAACTGTGATGTTTCTTCTCTCACTCTACAATATTATCAAAGTCTCTTCTCATCATGCCAACATTAGAGCAATACCTCTCAAAATCAATCATTGCCTTGAGTCTTCCCTTCTTATTAGGAACTTGGGCTGCCATCACAAATACTATAAATTAGTTGGTTTACATCACAGAAATTTATTTTCTCACAGTTCTGGAGGCTGCAAGTTCAGAACTAGGGTGCCAGCATGGTCAACTTCAGCTGAGGGCCCTCTTTCTGGCTTGCAGATGACTGCGTTCTTGCATCATAGCATCTGTGTCTTCACATGGAGAAGAGAGAGAGAAAAAAAATTCTGCACTCTAGTCTCTCTTCCTGTTTAGTATGAACTTCAACATGTAAATTTTCAAACTATCATACCTTTTTTCTTAAATTTTGAATTCATGATTTCTCAGTATTGTTGTCCACTCTGACATCATAGAACATGTTTTTAATATTTTATTCAGTTTTTATGGTTGTTTTCTACAAGAGAGAATTGAGCATGCCATTTAAGTCTTTAAATTAGATGAACTCAAGAGAAACCATCTGTTGTTTGTTTGTCCCCTGGCCTTGGCCCCTGTTATGTCCTATTCAAGAAGGTGATTTGATTACTGTGGCAAATTTCTAGTCCACTTCTTATTTCTTAGGAATTAGGAGCAATTATCGGAGAAGGCAATGGCACCCAACTCCGGTACTCTTGCCTGGAAAATCCCATGGATGGAGGAGCCTGGTAGGCTGCAGTCCATGGGGTCGCTAAGAGTCAAGACACGACTGAGCAACTTTATTTTCACTTTTCACTTTCATGCATTGGAGAAGGAAATGGCAACCCACTCCCGTGTTCTTGCCTGGAGAATCCCAAGGACGGGGGAGCCTGGTGGGCTGCTGTCTATGGGGTCACACAGAGTCGGACACGACTGAAGTGACTTAGCAGTAGCAGCATATAAGCATATACACACAATAAACATGAGTCAATGATGTATGTTGTTGAAGAATTTTCAGAAATTGCTATTAGATAACCTATTTGTTATACTGGCTTATAGTATCCAGCCCCTGAACTGTGTTTGTGGAAAACAAGTGACATTAGACATTAGTGGCACAGAAATTAGATATAGGAGAAACACAATGAGAAAGCTCCAAGAATAAATCTAGTGGAAGTAGGAGTTGGTTAAGATGCTACAATTTTTTTAAGTTGTGATTCAAAGTTTTGCTGTCTCTGCTGCTATGTAATAGATTCTTCCCTGGTGGCTCAGATGGTAAAACATCTGCCTGTATCCAGGAGACGCGGGTTCACCCGCTGGGTGGGAAAGATCCCCTGGAGAAGGAAGTGGCAAACCCACTCCAGTAACCTTGCCTGGAAAATCCCATGGAGGAAGGAGCCTTGTAGGCTACAGTCTTTGGGGTAGCAAAGACTTCAAAGTGACTTCACTTTCACTTAGATTCTTCAGCTAATGTAGGCACAATGTAGAAGATAGTGTGAGGATTAATTACAATATAATGAAACTGTAGGTTCAGTTCAGGCAACTATTTAATAAATAGCATAAAATTCCTAAGGAACATGGGAGAAAAGACACATTTAGAGTTTAATTTGCGTTTAAATGAAGTATTTTGTAACTCATGCAGCTAACTTTGTGTCCTTCCTTTAGCTCATTCTATTCTTCTGAAACTGAACGAGACTTCACCATGGACTTTCTACTGGCCACAGAATTTTTTGAGGCAGTATTATATCGCCCTTACTTTGAAAGTTCAGCAGAATTCCTAGTGGGTTTCCCACACAGGCTACTCACAGATCAGGATCGCAATGTTCTCATGAGTAACTTCAGCAGACGGGAAAAAGCATTGATTACTGTAGCAAAACTCACTACAAAAATAAACAAAAGCACAGGTATGATTATGAGTTATACTATCCATGAAGCCTAAATGAACCAAAGTCATTTGAGAACAAAATATATTTAATAACCCGTTAAAAAAGAATGATTATCTGCTCTATTATAGATATATTGAGTAATATTATGGCAGTTATGGAAAACTACCTTTCCAGGACCTCACATATCATGTAGCTTCTGCAGTAGTGACAGTTTTAAAATCGACACTTTTATATGTCTCTTCTTAAAATTCTTATTGCTACCCCCAAAATATTCTGGGTTCTCGCTTAGGATTCAAAAGTGCTAGTCTGTGAAAATCTGGCTCTTCATTATTGTTGTGTCATTCTCCCCGGTGTAAAGTGTGCTCATCCACCAAAACAGAGAATATAAGAAACAGAGATGGTTGGGCTGGAAGTAGGAAGACTGGGTGCAGAGAGACAGTTTTATAAAATTTTTGAGCATCAGTTAAATAATGGATATTAAGCTTTCTGTCTTCACACATCATTTTATTTGTTGTCCTTAGGTACAGTATGAATTTCATAGCATTGTTTACATTTTTGAAGAAAAAGTTCATTTGACATTAAATAACATGTCCAAAATGATATACTTTGTAAGTAGCTGAAGCAAACTTAAACTACAGCTTGTTTAAATTCAGTTTTTGAGGTTTTCGTTTTTCTTACTATCTAATATAACCTGCGTTGAAAATATGAAAGCTTTGATGAACTAGTGAATCTTACACATTTAAATCTCAATCATTTAGAATTAGAACTGTGGAGTCTCTTCAGTTCCAGCCCATTTTTTCATGGATTAATCCTAAGGATCAGGGAAGCTACGTTGCAAATATCACTTAGTTTTAGGGACAGTTGGACAGCAACCAGGTTTCCATTCTCACAGGAAAAGGTTCACTCTAGAAACAAAGCATTACAAACAAGAGTAAGAAAGGAGTTATGATGGGTCTCAACAATTTGTGCTTAATTTATTCCATAAAATATTGTGGTTATTACATTGTGCGAGAATCTTTTGAATACATCTCATTCTCAAATAAGGGAAACAGCTCATCATTTATTATATATGCTGCCAAATGAGCAGAAGAGAAATAGCCCTTCTTTTATGCTGTTAGATTGTCCAACACAATGCATTTCCCTCTATCTTTTGACAAGCCTAATGGTCAGACAGTGTTACTAATATATTACAAATCCTGTCATTAGAATTTTTATCTTATTTTATATATTTTTAGATTTCAAAGTTGTATTCATAATTTTATTAACTGGAAACATAAATGTTTTTATTTTCACAGGAGGTTTATTATTAACAATTTGGAAGAAGCTCATGACTTCAAAATTTGCTCGGGCTACAGGACGTTTCTTCATTAAAAGGCTACTCTTAATACCAATTGAGTAGCCTAAATTTATGTTATTATGTGTAGATTAGTTTAATTCTATGAATAAAAGCAATCAAATGTTATAATGACTGCAAAAAGTTTGTTATTCTTATTATCCCTGCTTCATCTTTGTATTTTCAAATTACCAGCCAATAATCCCCCTGCCAACCTCCCCTCAGAATTGAGCTACATACCTGGTTGAAGCTAATTAGTTTCATGGAATGCCTGAGTTACACATGAATAGGTCAATATCTGTGCCAAAGACAGGTTACACTATTGATATTTAAGATTTTGATACTATCTTCAATGCTCATTCATAGATTTCCAGGTAAGCAGGGAAAATTCTCCTCTGAGAGATTATTCTTATAAGATACAACTTTGGGTATTGAAGACACATTTTAAGTAATTTATATTCTAGGATTGAAATCCAAGTACATTGCCATATGAGCACATTTTTCAATTCATGTAATGAATGAGGCTGCTGTTTTAGTATTTGAGCACATGGAGAAATCATTTCACCATCAAGTAGAAAATTTCTGAGCTACTCTAGTGTAAGACCCAGTTCTCTCCTCAGTCAGTCTCTCCAATCAGGGAGCTTCCATAAATCTCTTATCCTTCTCCATCAGAGGGCAGACATACTGAAAACCACAATCACAGAAAACTAACCAATTTGATCACATGGACCACAGCCTGTTAATGAACCTATGAGCCATGCCATGTAACGTCACCCAAGATGGATGGGTCATGGTGGAGACTTCTGAGAAAACATGGTCCACTAGAGAAGGAAATGGCAAAACCCTTCAGTAATCTTGCCTTGAGAACCCCATGAACAGAATAAAAAGACAAAAACACAGAACACTGAAAGATGAACACCCAGGTCAGTACATGCCAGATATGCTATTGGAAATCAGTGGGAAAATAACTCCAGAAAGAATAACGAGACAGATTCAAAGCAAAAACAACACCCAGCTGTGGATGTGACTGGTGATGGAAGTAAGGTCCAATGCTGTAAAGAGCAATATTGCATAGGAATCTGGAATGTTAGGTCCATGAATCAAGGCAAATTGGAAGAGGTCAAACAGGAGATGGCAAGAGTGAACATCAACATTTTAGGAATCAGCGAACATGGACTGGAATGGGTGAATTTAACTCAGATGGCCATTATATGTACACTGTGGGCAAGAATCCCTTAGAAGAAATGGAGTAGCCATCATAGTCAACAAAAGAGCCTAAAATTCAGTACTTGGATGCAATCTCACAAACGACAGAACATCTCTGTTTGTTTCCAAGGCAAACCACTCAGTATCACAGTAATCCAAGTCTATGCTCCAAACAGTAATGCTGAAGACACTGGAGCTGAATGGTTCTATGAAGACCTACAAGACCTTCCAGAACTAATAGCCCCCCGAAAATGTCCTTTTCATTATAGGGGACTGGAATGCAAAAGTAAGAAATCAAGAAATATCTAGCGTAAGAGGCAAATTTGGCCTTGGAGTACAGAATGAAGCAGGACAAAGGCTAATTACAGTTTTGCCAAGAGAATGAACTGGTCATAGCAAACACCCTCTTTCAACAACACAAGAGAAGACTACACATGGACATCACCAGATGGTCAACACCAAAATCAGATTCATTATATTCTTTGCAGCCAAAGATGGAGAAGCTCTATACAGTCAGCAAAAATAAGACCAGGAGCTGACTGTGGCTCAGATCATGAAACCTATATTGCTGAATTCAGACTTAAGTTGAAGAAAGTAGGGAAAACCACTAGACCATTGATGTATGACCTAAATCAAATCCATTATGATTATACAGTGGAAGTGAGAGATAGATTCAAAGGATTACATCTGATAGACAGAGTGCCTGAAGAACTATGGATGGAGGTTCATGGCATTGTATAGGAGGCAGGGATCAAGACCATCCCCAAGTTAAAGAAATCCAAAAAGGTAAAATGGTCATCTGACGAGGTCTTGCAAATAGCTGTGAAGAGAAGAGAATTGAAAGGCAAAGGTGAAAAGGAAAGATATACCCATTTGAATGCAGACTTCCAAAGTATAACAAGGAGAGATAAGAAAGTCTTTTTCAGTGATCAATGCAAAGAAATAGAGGAAAAAAGTATAGAATGGGAAAGACTAGAGATCTCTTCAAGAAAATTAGAGATACCAAGAGAACATTTCCTGCAAAGATGGGCACAATAAAGGACAGTAATGGTATGGACCTAACACAAGCAGAAGATATTAAAAAGAGGTGGCAAGGATACACAGAAGAACTATACAAAAAAGATCTTCACGACCAAGATAATCACAATGGTGTGATCACTCACCTAGAGCCAGACGTCCTGGAATGAGAAGTCAAGTGGACCTTAGGAAGCATCACTATGAACAAAGATAGTGGAGGTGATGGAATTCCAGCGGAGCTATTCCAAATCCTGAAAGATGATGCTGTGAAAGTGCTGCACTCAATATGCCAGCAAATCTGGAAAACTCAGCAGTGTTCACAGGACTGGAAAAGTTTAGATTTCATTCCAATCCCAAAGAAAGGCAATGCCAAAAAATGCACAAGTCCACTCATCTCACACACTAGTAAAGTAATGATCAGAATTCTCCAAGCCAGGCTTCAACAGTACATGAACCATGAAATTCCAGATGTTCAGGCTGGATTTAGAAAAGGCAGAGGAACCAGAGATCAAGATGCCAATATCTGTTGGATCATCAAAAAACCAAGAGAGTTCCAGAAAAACATCTATTTCTGCTTTATTGACTATGCCAAAGCCTGTGACTATGTGGAATACAACAAACTTGAAAATTCTTAAAGAGAAAGAAACACAAGACCACCTGACCTGCCTCATGAGACACCTGTATGCAGGTCAGGAAGCAACAGTTAGAACTGGAAATGGAACAATAGACTGGTTTCAAATGCGAAAGGAGTACATCAAGGCTGTATATTGTCACCCTGATTATCAAACTGATATGCAGAGTACATCATGAGAGATGCTGGGCTGGATGAAGCACAGGCTGGAGTCAAGATTGCAGGGAGAAATATCAACAACCTCAATATGCAGATGACACCACCCTTATGGCAGAAATTGAAGAAGAACTAAAGAGCCTCTTGATGAAAGTGAAAGAGGAGAGTGGAAAAAGTTGGCTTAAAAATCAGCATTCAGAAAATGAAGATCATGGCATCTGGTCCCATCACTTCATTGCAAATAGATGGGGAAAGAGGGGAAACAGTGGCAGACTATTTTCTTTGGCTCCAAAATCACTGTAGATGGTGACTGAAGCCATGAAATTAATAGATGCTTGCTCTTTGGAAGAAAAGCTATGACCACCTTAGCATATTAAAAAGCAGAGACATTACTTTGCCAACAAAGGTCCATCTAGTCAAACCTATGGTTTTTCCAGTAGTCATGTATGTATGTGAGATTTGGACAATAAAGAAAGCTGAGTGCTGAAGAATTGATGCTTTTAAACTGTGGTGCTGGAGAAGACTCTTGAGAGTCCCTTGGACTGCAAGGAGATCAAACCAGTCCATCCTGAAGGAAATCTGTCCTGAATATTCATTGGAAGGACTGATGCTGAAGCTGAAACTCCAATACTTTGGCCACCTGATGTGAAGAACTGACTCATTGGAAAATACCCTGATGCTGGGAAAGATTGAAGGCAGGAGGAGAAGGGGTGACAGAGGATGAGATGATTAGATGGCATCACCAACTCAATGGACCTGAGTTGAGTAATATCTGGGAGTTGATGATGGACAGGGAGGGCTGATGTGCTGCAGTCCATGGGGTTGCAAAGAGTTGGACACGACTGAGCAAATGAATTGAACTGAACTGATGCTGAGAAAGTTTGAATGCTGGAAGAGAAGGGAATGCCAGAGGATGAGATGCTTGGATGGCATCACCTATTCAATGGACATGAGTTTGTGTAAACTCCAGGAGTTGCTGATGGATAGGGAGGCTTGGTGTGTTGCAGTCCATGGGGTTGCAAAGAGTCAGACATGACTGAGCAACTGAACTGCACTGAACTCTAGTGTAAACTAAACAAAACTAAAAATTTCCTTTTAAATATAATTTTTGTTATAATTGGAGCCCTTAAATGAAAAAATGCACATAATAAAAATGAGTTCAAATTATCTGAAACTCACCATATTTAAATCACTGCTAATGGCACTAATCAAACTATGTAGGCTAATTATCTTCTGGTGTTTCTGACCACCTGTCATACCTTTTCCCAATATTATGCCACTTTTTAATTTCCCCTCAAAACCCAGTATTCCTTAACTACCTCTCCACCAAAGCGGTCTCCTATGAAAATAAATGATGTTTTATATTATCTGTTATTCCCCATGAGAAGGACATATTAAGCAAAAGCCACTTTTTGAAAATAAAAAATAGGTTTATCAATGTCTCAATACAAATGAGATATCTTTGAAAGTAAAAGTGAAGTCGCTCAGTCGTGTCCTACTCTTAGCGACCCCATGGATATCACCAGGCTCACCAGGCCCTCCGTCCATGGGATTTTCCAGGCAAGAGCACTGGAGTGGGGTGCCATTGCCTTCTCTGCATTTCATATGCTAGCAAGTCAACATTCAAAATCCTTCAAGATAGGCTTCAATAGTATGTGAACTGAGAAATTCCAGGTGTATAAGCTGGGTTTACAAAAAACAGATGAACCAGAGGTCAAATTCCCAACATTCATTGGATCATGAAAAAAGCAAAGGAATTCCAGAAAAACATCTGCTTCTTCTTCATTGACTACCCTAAAGCCTTTGATTGTGTGGATCACAACAACCTGTGGAAAATTCTTAAAGAGATAGGAATACCAGATAACTTTAGCTGTCTCCTGACAAACCTATATGCAGGACAAGAAGCATCAGTTAGAACCAGACTTGGAACAACAAACTGGTTCAAAATTGGTAAAAGAGTACAACAAGGTTGTCTATTGTCAGCCTGCTTATTTCACTTCTATGCAGAGAGTAGCATGCAAAAAACCGACTTGGATAACACACAAGCTGGAATCAAGATTGCCAAGAGGAATGTCAATAATCTCAGATATGCAGATAATACTACACTAATGGCAGAAAGTGAAGAGAACTAAAGAGCCCTTGATGAGGGTGAAAGAGAAGAGTGAAAAAGCTACCTTAAAATTCAACATTAGAAAAACTAAGATCATGGCATCCAGTCCCATCACTTCATGAAAAATAGATGGGGAAACAGTGGAAGCAGTGGCAGATTTTATTTTCTTGGTTTCCAAAGTCATGGCAGACAGTAACTGCAGCCATGAAATTAAAAGACACTTGCTCCTTGGAAGGAACGCTACAAAAAACTTAGTGTATTCAAAAAGCAAAGACATCACTTTGCCAACATAGGTCTGTCTAGTCAAAGCTATGGTTTTTCCAGTAGTCATGTATGGATGTGAGAGTTGTATCGCAGAGAAGGCTAAGTGCCAAAGAATTGATGCTTCCTAACTGTGGTTCTGGAGAAGACTCTTGAGAGTCCTTTGGACAGAAAGGAGATCAAAACAGTCAATCTTAAAAGAAACCAATCCTGAATATTCACTGGAAGGACTGATGTTGAAGTTGAAGCTCTAATACTTTCACCACCTGATGCAAAGTGTTGACTGGAAAAGATCCTGATGCTAGGAATGATTGTGGAGAAGAGGAAAAGGAGACGACAGGATGAGATGGTTGGATGGCATCATGGACTCAATGGACCTGAGTTTGAGCAAACTCTGGGAGATAGTGAAAAACAGGGAAGCCTGGTGTGCTACAGGTCATAGGGTTCAGAGTCAGACAGGACTTTGTGACTAAACAATAACAACAAACCAAAAATGTGTGGTATTGCCACACAAAGAGGCACATCAGATCAGATCAGATCAGTTGCTCAGTCGTGTCCGACTCTTTGCGACCCCATGAATCGCAGCACACCAGGCCTCCCTGTCTGCTGGGGTCCAGCCCCAGCTGATCCAGGGTATTCGAAGGAGAGACGGCTTTGGCGACCTATTTATTTATTTATTTATCAAAGATATAAAGAGTAATAGAATGAGGATAGCTCAGTAGGAAAATTCAGTGGAGAAAAGAGGCTGAGTAGCTTGGTTTACACAGAAAATCAATATAACCTGTGACACCAGGTTAGCTCTGACCATGGAGGCCACAGGCGCCCTCTCAAATAGCAGAAGATGCCCCACCTTAGACACCTTCTCGAGTGGGTCTTAGAAGCCCAGGCAAATAAATGGTCGCAGAGGATTTCCGCGCTCCAGATGGATACTCAGCTGGAAATTGAGGGGAAGAATGACATGGGGAGACCAAGCTTTGGTGAGCAAGGCCCGTAGCTTTATTTTCAACAGGGGCTTATATACCCTAAGTTACACATAGAGGATAATAGGGGATGCAGTCAGCAGTCTTTGATCCTTATCAAAAACCAGGGTTTTTTTCCTGCAAATTTATCGTATACAAATGGTTTAGGTGATTTACATTATCTTCTGGCCAGAAGGCCTATTAACATTTTATGACTCTTGACAAAGACTTATCAACCATAAGACTTATTTTCTCTAAGAGTAATTATTTTAAGGTTGGGCGCCATCTTCTGAAGGTGTTAGATAAAATTGCATTCCTATAGAGCGGATGTGTAATGGGTTTACAACAAAGGAAAGAATTTATTACCTTAAGAGTCTAAAGTTACTAACACCAAGGCCACTACTTATTTTTTCTACATACCAACTATATTAATTAATACATATTCAAGGATACAATACAGGGGATGTGAAAACTTGGCAGCAACCATTGGTTCATCAATGAAATCTTTTACTAGCTTTATTCTGACAGTTTCTAACTCTCTGAGAGGCTCTAAGCTATTTGAATATCTTAAGCTTCTCGTGCCTCTCAAGGCTGGGAGACTGTAAACAATCGTATGCATAGCTGTAAGAGTCCGGGTAAACTTGTCAGGCGAGTTAGAGAGCTATCTGAGGGGTTTGGATTTAAACACTCCTAATTGCCCAGGAACTTTATTAATTGGAGCTGTAAGTTAACTCTTTGACAGAGAGAGTGAGATGGTGGTGGGGAATAGCCCCCAGTAAAGTCAGAGGTGAGAGCACAAAGCAGTAAAGTAGGCAGACTCTGGTTTTTTGGGGGTAGATGCTCGAGAATATCCAGGGGGACTCCTGAGGCTCGATCCCGCCTTTGCATATGCTGAGCCTCCTTCCTCATGACTTTTGTCACGAGTGGAATGCCTCACCGGCTCCCGGCACCTGTCCATCACCAACTCCAGGAGTTCACTGAGACTCACGTCCATCGAGTCAGTGATGCCATCTAGCCATCTCATCCTATGTCGTCACATAGATTAATTTAAATAAATAGAGAGCCAGAAATAAACCCAAACAGATACAGTCAATCAATTTACAACAAAGGAGGCAAGAGTTACATGGGGAAAGGGCAGTTCTTTTCATATATGGAGTTGGGAAAACTGAAGACTCATGTGTCCAAAAAAAAAAAAAGACTGGATGACTGTCTTACAATATACACAAAACTTAACTCAAAATTTATGAAAGACTTGAGAATAACACCTGAAGCTATAAAAGTCCTAAAACAAAATATAGATCGAAAGATCCTTGACATTGTAATAGATGCCCAATGCAGAGGCAACAAAAGCAAATTAAACAAGTGGAAACACATAATCAAAGTGTTAGTCGCCCAGTCATGTTCCACTCTTTGCGACACTATGGCTGCAGCCTGCCAGGCTCCTCTGTCTATGGGGATTCTCCAGACAAGAATACTGGAGTGGGTTCCATTTTCTACTCAAGGGGATCTTCCCGCAGGGATTAAACAGGGGTCTCCTGCATTGCAGGGAGACTCTTGACCATCTGAGCCACAAGAGAAGCACATAATACTGAAGTGGGCTGCATTTCCTTCTCCAGGGGATCTTCCTGATCTAGGGGTCAAACCCACATCTCCTGATTGTCCTGCAATGAAGGCAAATTCTTTACCTCTGAGCCACCAAGGAAGCCCAGTCAAAGCTGGGTCAATAAATCATAAGCTTGGTGGGCAAAATTTCTTCAGGACAAATTCTGTATAGGCTTGTACACATCTGGGACAGGGAATACTGGTGTGCTTCAGTCCCTGGGGTTGTGCAAAGTCAGACATGATTTGGCGACTGAACAACAACACTTCTAAGGAAGAATGTAAAGAATATAATTTTAACTACTTCCCTGAGAGATTCCCTGTAAAATTCAATGGTGGCTCAGACGGTAAAGCATCTGCCTACAATGCAGGAGACCCGGGTTCAATCCCTGGGTCGGGAAGATCTCCTGGAGAAGGAAATGGCAACCCACTCCAGTACTCTTGCCTGGAGAATCCCATGGATGGAGGAGCCTGGTGGGCTACAGTCCATGGGGTCGCAGAGAGTTGGACATGACTGAGTGACTTCACTTCATCCCTGTGAGAACAGAATAACACAGGCCTTAGCATAAGAAGACATTTTGTAAGTATGTACCAAATTATTGAAATTACTCAGAAAAATACTAAGTGTACAATTTCCTATGACTTTGCCTCATATAATAGCAAGAATTTGTGAAAAAATTCTTAAATAAGCATGAATGGGATGGGATTTCATAGTCAGTACTCTCTCACATAAATCTTGGATGTTTTTGTCTTGGCCACTCAAAAATGTGACCAGAATTATTTAAGGATTCTCTAAGTTTTCTTGGGAGATTCAGTCAGTTCAGTTCAGTTCAGTCGCTCAGTTGTGTCTGACTCTTTGTGACCCCATGAATTGCAGCACGCCAGGCCTCCCTGTCCATCACCAACTCCTGGAGTTCACTCGAACTCACGTCCATCGAGTTGGTGATGCCATCCAGCCATTTCATCCTCTGTCGTCCCCTCTCCTCCTGCCCCCAATCCCTCCCAGCATCAGGGTCTTTTCCACTGAATCAACTTTTCACATGAGGTGGCCAAAGTACTGGAGTTTCAGCTTTAGCATCGTTCCTTCCAAAGAACACCGAGGGCTGATCTCTTTTAGAATGGACTGGTTGGAACTCTGCAGTCCAAGGGACTCTCATTATTAAATTATTATTCTAATGTGACTCTTAGCCATATTGTTAATACTTCTTTGCAATATATTTCTCAAGGGTATGATCATAATTCTTATAAAGATAACTCCATAGTCTCTTGTGCACAAAAGATAACTGTGATTTATGTAGTCATTGGAACCTACATTATCTGAAAGAAAGCTTAGGTTTCCCTAAAATAGCACATTAGCCAATATCATAACACTCTGGATATCCTTATATTTCCTTGTTTCCTTATATTTTTTTCCCTTACCACCCAACACCTTCTCAAGCTGTTGATGGAAATTGATGTATATATTGTCTTTCAAAGATAAGTTTATATATTTTCTTATATAATCAGTCTCTATTGTTGTTATATAAATTTGGATATTCTAGATTGTTCCCCAAGACACCTGGTGATGTTACAACAGGTTTTTCTACTTCCCAGTGGTGCGGTGGATAGGAACTCACCTGCCAATGTAAAAGGTCACGTGTTTGATCCCTGGTCTGGGAAGATTTCACATGCCACAGAGAAGTTAAACCCAAGTGCCAAAATTATGTGGACTTATTAGGTGATATTAATGGTATATTGTCACCCTGCTTATTTAACTTATATGCAGAGTTCATCATGAGAAACACTAGGCTGGAGGAAGCACAAGCTGGAATCAAGATTGCCAGGAGAAATATCAATAACCTCAGATATGAGGATGACACCACCCTTATGGCAGAAAGTGAAGAGGAACTAAAAAGCCTCTTGATGAAAGTGAAAGAGGAGAGTGAAAAAGTTGGCTTAAAACTCAACATTCAGAAAACGAAGATCATGGCATCTGGTCCCATCACTTCATGGCAGATAGATGGGGAAAGAGTGGAAACAGTGTCAGACTTTATTTTGGGGGGTTCCAAAATCACTGCAGATGGTGATTGCAGCCATGAAATTAAAAGATGCTTACTCCTTGGAAGGAAAGTTATGACCAACCTAGATAGCATATTTGAAAGCAGAGACATTACTTTGCCAAAAATGGTCCATCTAGTCAAGGCTATGGTTTTCCCAGTGGTCACGTATGGATGTGAAAGTTGGACTGTGAAGAAAGCTGAGAACTGAAGAACTGATGCTTTTGAACTGTGGTGTTGGAAAAGACTCTTGAGAGTCCCTTGGATACAAGGAGATCCAACCAGTCCATTCTGAAGGAGATCAGTCCTGGGTGTTCATTGGAAGGACTGATGCTAAAACTGAAACTCCAGTACTTTGGCCACCTCATGCGAAGAGTTGACTCATTGGAAAAGACTCTGATGCTGGGAAGGATTGGTGGCAGGAGGAGAAGGGGTTGACAGAGGATGAGATGGCATCACTGACTTATGGACATAAGTTTGAGTGAACTCCAGGAGTTGGTGATGGACAGGGAAGCCTGGCGTGCTGCAATTAATGGAGTGGCAAAGACACGACTGACAGACTGAACTGAACTTATGGCAGAAAGTAAAGAAGAACTAAAGAGCCTCTTGATAAAAGTGAAAGAGAAGAGTGAAAAAGTTGGCTTAAAGCTCAACACTCAGAAAACTAAGATCATGGCATCTGGTCCCATCACTTCATGGCAAATAGATGGGGAATCAGTGGAAACCGTGGCTGACTTTATATTTCTGGGCTTCAAAATCACTGCCATGAGATTAAAAGTCATTTACTCCTTGAAAGGAAAGTTATGACCAACCTAGGCAGCTTATTAAAAAGCAGAGGCATTACTTTGTCAAAGGTCCATCTAGTCAAGGCTATGGTTTTTCCAGTGGTCGTGTATGGATGTGAGAGCTGGACTATAATTCTTCGGCATTCAACCTTCCTTATGGTCCAATGATCATATCCGGACAGAACTACTGGAAAAACCATAGCTTTGACTAGATGGATCTTTGTTGGCAAAGTGGTGTCTCTGCTTTTCAATACACTGTCTAGGATTTTCGTAGTTTTACTTTCAAGCTACAAGTGTCTTTTAGTTTCATGGCTGTAGTCACTGTCTGCAGTGATTTTGGAGCCCAAGGAAATAAAATCTGCCACTGTTTCCATTGTTTCCCCATCTATTTGCCATGAAGTGATGGGACCAGATGACATGATCTTAGTTTTTGGAATGCTGAGTTTTAAGGCAGTTTTTTCACTGTCCCTTTTCACCCTCATCAAGAGGCTCTTTAGTTCCTCTTTGCTTTCCGCCATTTGTGTAGTATCGTCTGTATATCTAAGGTTGTTGATATTTCTCCTGGCCATCTTAATTCGAGTTTGTGAATCAGCCAGCCTGACATTTTGCATGATGAACTATGCAAATAAATTAAATAAGCAGGGTGACAATATATAGCCTTGATATACTCCTCTCCCAATTTTGAACCAGTTCGTTGTTCCATGTAAACAGTGTTAACTGTTGCTTCTTGAACATGACACGCATAGAGGTTTCTCAGAAGGCAGGTAAGGTGGTCTGGTATTCCCAGACTTTTCCAGAGTTTGCTGTAATCTGCACAGTCAAAGGCTTTAACATAATCAATGAAGCAGAAGAAGATGTTTTTCTGGAATTCTTTTGCTTTATCTATGGTACAGCAGAGGTTGACAATTTGATCTCTAGTTCCTCTGCTTTTTCTAAATCTAGCTTGTACATCTGCAAGTTTTTGGTTCATGCATTGTTGAAGCCTAGCTTGAAGGATTTTGAGCATTACCTTGCTAGCATGTGAAATGAGCTCAATCGTATGGTAGTTTTTACATTCTTTGGAATTGCCTTTCTCTGGAATTGGAATGAAAACTGACCTTTCCAGGTCACCTTATAGTGGTGACAGAAAG
This sequence comes from Bubalus bubalis, assembly GCF_019923935.1. NCBI lineage: Eukaryota > Metazoa > Chordata > Mammalia > Artiodactyla > Bovidae > Bubalus > Bubalus bubalis. The sequence continues at coordinate 38,571,547 of NC_059166.1, forward strand.
GTTAACATAATGTTTATAACACCTTATATCAGTTAGTCTCCTATTTTTTCCTAAGTCTTCTAACTCCCCAAATCCTTTTGCTCTATATACTAATTATATACCATTTATATCCTGTTATCAAGATAACTGCCAGAGGTACTGCTTAGTAAGTTCTAGTTCCATCTGGCCTTGGAGGATAACAATAAGCTAGACCCTAAGCAATAAGTTTTCACAACACAGGTACTCATGTATCATTGTGAAGCACAACCCATGGGCACAGCACATGGTTCTGGCTCAAAACTGTGGGACTTAGATACCACAGGGTATGTAGTTTCATTTTTAATTCATGATATCCTGGACATGACGTAATAGCAATATAATAAACCCATTTTCCAGTGATAGTATATTAAACTGAAGCTTGTACAATGTTTCTCCATGCCGAGGAATGGCAGATTGCCAACAAATTACCAGGAGCTAGAGGAGAGGCATGAAACAGACTCTTCCTCACAGGCCTGAAAAGGAATCAATCCTAGCAGCACCTTGATCTTAGGTTTCTAGACTCTAGAATTGTGAGAAACTAACTTCTGTTGTTTAAGTCACTCAGTTGGTGGTATTTTGTTAAGACAGCCCTTGGAAAACTAATATTAATACAATATCCTAAACCCTGAACTTGAGAATATGTTACACTTCATGACAAAAGAGACTTAACAGATGTGATTAATTCAGGGATCTTGAGATGGGGGCATTAAGTTGAATTATCAGGTTCAGCCCAGTGAACTCACAAGATCCTTATAAAGAAGATGCCTGATGATCCGAGTGAGATGTGATAGTAGATGGGAGGACCAGACCACAGGTTGCAGTGATGAAAGGGAGGGATCGCAAGACATTTAAGTGGCCTCTAGAAACTAAAATGCAAGGAAATTGATTTTGCCTTCAGAAGCTTCAAAAAGAATCAGTCCTGTGAATATCTTGAATTAAGTTCAGTGAAGCCAATATTTGGGCTTTTGAAACCAGAAGTATAATATAATAAATCTGTGTCTCTTGAGTCACTAAGTTTGTAACTTTTTTTTTTTTTGCAGTGCAATAGGAAACTCTGTGTGTCCTGGCATAGAGCTGATGGCAAGTGTGCTGCCTCAGTAACAAACAGAGTCCATTTGCTAACTACTTCTTTCTAGTAACCAAGTGCTAGCAGATGCTTGGAAGAAAATCCTTCCAGTGTCTGCGAGTTAATTAGGTCTTATTGTCTGACACATCGTATCCATCTCCCAAGACCACCAGTTCTCTTTTTTATACTGGGCAGAGTAGTGTTCAAATCACCAAGAATACTGTTTTTACTGAATAGTACATCTCCAGAAGACATTTCTTTTTACTTGCATCCACTACCCCACCTTCTCCCAGCAAAACCTGGAAAAACACCTCTCTTATTTGTTCCAGGATTCTCTTATATGTTCTTCTGACAAGATAGGTAATTAAGATTGATGCAAGTTTGGGGCCAACTCATCAAAACAAGCCTAGGACAAGTCTCAGAGAAACCCACTTCCCCAAACCATTGTGTTGAATCTCAGAACTTTTCTATGAAGCAAGATGATTAAGTGCATGAAATGATATTGTAACAACACAATCTTTGTAGAAAATTGAATCACTTAACAGTGCAAACTAGTGAGGATATACAGTTGGAGCAAGAAGAGATATGAGATGCAGGCAATTTTTAGAATTTAACATTATTTGATATAGTCTACAGATTAGAAGAAAAGTAAATGAAAGTGGTCAAATAATGTGTCATCCTTTCCTTGTGGTTGACATCAAAGTGAGTTCACTAGTTCTTTTATTTTTCCATAAAATGATAGTCATTCTATCAAAGAATTCATATATCATTGAGATGGTCATCATAAAAGTGTCAATACATTTTCTATTCTGCTACTGTATATGTCTGTTCTATTGAACTGATTTTATTTTTATGATGAGTTCTTTTATTCCTTAAAACTTTACAGAAAAATTGGAAGATAATTTACAGCTATGGTTAGCTCCAGAAAACTGTTGCATTGAAATGCATATCCAAAGATAGGCATCTATATATGGCTTTTGCTGGGTTAAACTGAGAAGTCCTAAAATATCAAACTATATCTAAAAGACATAAAACAGATAAGAAATACCAAGAAAGTGAAATATAAATGGAGGTAATGGTGGTTTGTGGATAAGATTTTTACCATGAATATTTAAAAATTTATATTATATAAATATTATATAGTAACAATATTGCTTGTTTGCTTAGCCAGTCAGGCTTAAAAATTGTACTGATGTTCATTAAGGGAGTTTGGACTATATTCGTGAGGGAGGAGACCAGAATCAGTTAGAGTCCTTATGCTTCCATTTTCAAGAGTCCACTCCATGGAACCACTATTAAGAAGCAGTTTTGGCCCCAGAAAACTGTAAAAAGGGTGTAAAACAGTACATGAAGTGACAGAACTTAAAGGCCTCATTGTCCTTTAAGATGAAATTCACAAACCTATGGGCTTCCTCATTTGTAGCTAATTAACTAATATAGACTAGAGTGCCAGGAACTATACAAAAAAATAAAAAGGCAACATTAAGATACAAGAATCCTTATTTATACAAGAATTTCCCATTCCACATCATTTCAAAATTCACCTAATATAACTTTAAATATTTTGTACTAACCTACCCAGAATTCCTTCCCATCCTTGACACTTTTCTAGCAAGCATTTAGTGTTGCAGGAATGTGAGCTCAATTGTTAAAAAGGGATTTCCTCTGCAGCTTTAAGGGTATGCTGGTCAAAGGATAAAGGTTTCTTTTTTAAGTCACTCTACAAGACCTTTTAGAACTAACACCGAAAAAAGATGTCCTTTTCATTAAGGGGACTGGAATGCAAATGTACAAAGTCAAGAACACCTGGGGTAACAGGCAAATTTGGCCTTGGAGTATAAAATGAAGCAGGGGAAAGGCTAATAGAGTTTTGCCAAGAGAATACACTGGTCATAGCAAACACCCTCTTCCAACAACACAAGAGAAGACTCTACACATGGACATCACCAGATGGTCAACACTGAAATCAGGTTGATTATGTTCTTTGCAGCCAAAGATGGAGAAGCTCTATACAGTCAGCAAAAACAAGACTGGGAGTTGACTGTGGCTCAGATCATGAGCTCCTTATTGCCAAATTCAGGCTTAAATTGAAGAAAGTGGGGAAGATCACTAGACCATTCAGGTATGACCTAAATCAATTCCATTATGATTATACAGTGGAAGTGAGAAATAGATTAAAGGGACTAGATCTGATAGATAGAGTGCCTGATGAACTATGGATGGAGGTTCATGACACTGTACAGGAGACAGGGATCAAGATCATCCCCATGGAAAAGAAAGGCAAAAAAGCAAAATGGTTGTCTGGGGAGGCCTTACAAATAGCTGTGAAAAGAAGAGAAGTGAAAAGCAAAGGAGAAAAGGAAAGATATAAGCATCTGAATGCAGAGTTCCAAAGAATAGCAAGGAGAGATAAGAAAGCCTTCCTCAGCAGTCAATGCAAAGAAATAGAGGAAAACAAGAGAATGGGAAAGACTAGAGATCTCTTCAAGAAAATCAGAGATACCAAAGGAACATTTCATGCAAAGATGGGCTCGATAAAGGACAGAAATGGTATGGACCTTACAGAAGCAGAAGATATTAAGAAGAGATGGCAAGAATACACAGAAGAAGTGTGCAAAAAAGATCTTCACAACCCAGATAATCACTATGGTGTGATCACTGACCTAGAGCCAGACATCCTGGAATGTGAAGTCAAGTGGGCCTTAGAAAGCATCACTACGAACAAAACTAGTGGAGGTGATGGAATTCCAGTAAAGCTATTCCAAATCCTGAAAGATGATGCTGTGAAAGTGCTGCACTCAATATGCCAGCAAATTTGGAAAACTCAGCAGTGGCCACAGAACTGAAAAAGCTCAGTTTTCATTCCAATCCCAAAGAAAGGCAATGTCAAAAAATGCTCAAACTACCTCAAAATTGCATTCAATTCACATGCTAGTAAAGTAATGCTCAAAATTCTCCAAGCCAGGCTTCAGCAATATATGAACCGTGAACTTCCAGATGTTCAGGTGGTTATCGAATAGGCAGAGGAAGCAGAGATCAAATTGCCAACATCTGCTGGATAAGGAAAAAGGAAGAGAGTTCCAAAAACACATCTATTTCGGCTTTATTGACTATGCCAAAGCCTTTGACTGTGAGGATCGCAATAAACTGTGGAAAATCCTGAAAGAGATGGGAATACCAGACCACCTGACCTGCTTCTTGAAAAACCTGTATGCAGGTCAGGAAGCAACAGTTAGAACTGGACATGGGACAACAGACTGGTTTCGAATAGGAAAAGGAGTACGTCAAAGGTGTATATTGTCACCCTGCTTACTTAACTTATATGCAGAGTACATCATGAGAAATGCTGTGCTGGAAGAAGCACAAGCTGGAATCAAGATTGCCGGGAGAAATATCAATAACCTCAGATATGCACATGACACCACCCTTATGGCAGAAAGTGAAGAAGAACTAAAGAGCTTCTTGATGAAAGTGAAAGAGGAGAGTGAAAAAGTTGGCTTAAAGCTCAACATTCAGAAAACTAAGATCATGGCATCTGGTCCCATCACTTCATGGCAAATAGATGGGGAAACAGTGGCTGACTTTATTCTGCTGGGCTCCAAAATCACTGCAGGTGGTGACTGCAGCCATGAAACTAAAAGACGCTTACTCCTTGGAAAGAAAGTTATGACCAACCTAAGCAGCATATTAAAAAGCAGAGACATTCATTTGCCAACAAAGGTCCATCTAGTCAAGGGCATGGTTTTTCCAGTGGTCATGTATGGAATGAGAATTGGACTATAAAGAAAGCTGAGCACCGAAGAATTGATGCTTTTGAACTGTGGTATTGGAGAAGACTCTTGAGAGTCCCTTGGACTGCAAGGAGATCCAACCAGTCCATCCTAAAGGAGATCAGTCCTGGGTGTTCATTGGAAGGACTGATGGTGAAGCTGAAACCCCAATATTTTGGCCACCTGATTCGAAGAGCTGACTCATTTGATAAGACCCTGATGCTGGGAAAGATTGAGGGCAGGAGGAGAAGGGAACGAGTGAGGATGAGATGGTTTGATGGCATCACCGACTCAATAGACATGGGTTTGGGTGGACTCTGGGAGTTGGTGATGGACAGGGAGGCCTGGCGTGCTGGGCTTCAAGGGGTTGGAAAGAGTCGGACACGACTGAGCGACTGAACTGAACTGAACTGAACTTACTTCTGATATCAGATCTCTTTTTCTTAGTTTTTTGAATTTCAACAATGTTTCTGGACTTGCAATTACTAGAGAATTTTAGATCATGTGGTCCATGTTTAAAGCATTGAGAAAAAAGTCGTCCCTTTCTTTTAAATTTCTCTTCTAACCTTCAGAATTATATATCATCCTCTTGATGTGTATATAAAATATTCTTATGGGCGAAAGTCTTTTTAGTAAGGTTCAGAATATTTACTTTGTCTCTGATATATTTTTTTTAATGGCAGTAGTGTTCTGAGGAAGAAAAAATTATCCTCCTGACTGTCCCTCCAGGAGTAACTGGTTTCAAGTCTAGGAAAAAAAGAGTTATCAGATTGGGCCTTTTGCTCTTGAATAGTTCAGAGCTGACTTTCTAAGGTAAAAATGCTACTGATAGGACCCAAACACTGAAAGCTTGCCTCTTTTATGAATGTTATGCCAAGATCTGTCACTATTGTCCCTGAGAATAAAGAACTTGGAAACTCTATTCCAGATGCTCAAATCTTTTAAGTTTAAGAAATTCTGCTTCAGCCTATTACAAAGATACTCCAACTGGAATTGCTGCTTGCATAAAAACTAAAAAGCAGGATAAAATATATAAAATTTATTTCCAGACAGGAGAAAGCAATCAGGAGAGGGAAGTAATGGTTTAGAAAAAAGGAAACAAATCTAGTGAGTCCTAAAAGCCATAATTTTCTGCCATTTGCTAAGCTCAAGAAACAAAAACCCAAGACTCCAGAGCTTATCCTGAATTGAGGAGAAAAAGGTTGGACTTTAGGGAAATTAAAGCTATCAGAATTTGCAAAGTATAATGCCAGGATAAAAAGGAAAGCATGCAAAGACAGAACTTCAGAAATTTGCTTAGAGTTCTCCTCCCCTCCAATCTTTTATTTGAATAGCAAGCGGCATAGGTATAGAATGAAACTCTACAAGACAAAAGGAAAAACATTTTCTGGGGGTGCATAAGCCTTCAAATTCCCTAAGTTCCTAGAAGGCCATCATTCATTCAAGTTGCCTCCAACCATATGGAGGACTTTTTGTTGAATAAGTACAACATTCAGTAAACACTCCCTGAATGTCACTTTTTAGTAGTAAAGAAAACTAGTCCCAGGCAAAGGTGACTCGAGAGTTGCTTCAGGAACATTCTTTATTTATTCTTGAAAATAGTTGACATACAATATTATGTTAGTCCCAAGTGTATTACATAGTGTTTTGACATTTGTATACATTATGAAATAATCACCACAATAAGTCTAGTAATCATCTGACCCCATACAGTTATTATAATATCATTGACCATATTTCTTGTGCTGTATATTACCATCCTCGTGGCTTATTTATTACGTATCTGGGAGACTGTGTCTCTAACTCTCTTCACCTATTTTCCCCACCCCACCCCCAGCAATAATCTGTTCCCTGTATCGTTGTTGTTGTTGTTTAGTCACTAAGTCCTGATGGATTCTTTCTGACTCCATGGACTGTAACCTGCCAGGATCCTCTGTCCATGGGATTTCCCAGGCAAGAATACAATATCTATGAGTCTGTGGAAAATAGTACAGAGGCTTCTCAAAAAATTAAAAGTAGAACTGCCATGTGATTCAGCAGTTCCACTTCTGGATATTTACCCTAAGAAAAAAACAATTCATAAGGATATTTGCATTTTAGAGTTTATTTTGGCATTATTTACAATAGCCAAAGTAAGGAAGCAAATGTATTGTCCATTGACAGATGAATAGACAAAAATCACACATAACTCATTGGAAAAGACCCCTATGGTGAGAAAGATTGAAGGCAAAAGAAGAAGAGGGCAGCAGAGGATGAGATGCTTGGATAGTATCACCAGTTTGTGCATGCTAAGTCACGTCAGTCTTGTCTGACTCTTTGCCACCCTAGGGACTGTAGCCCACCAGGCTTCTCTGTTTATGGGATTCTCCAGGCAAGAATACTGGAGTGGGTTGCCATGTCCTCCTCCAAAGGATCTTCCCAACCCTGGGATGGAACCCAACTCACCAACTCAGTGGACATGGATTTGAACAAACTCTGGGAGATAGTGAAGGACAAGGAAGCCTGGCATTCTGAAATCTGTGGGTATGCAAAGAGTCAGACACAACTTAGTGACTGTACAACAATAACCTGGCCCAATCTGACCAGAAATATTGGCAACAACTCCCTGAAGCTGTGTGGTCCAATAGCACTTGAGCTGAAAGAAGGGCAGACAGAGTTGATAGTTTGCAGAGCAAACCAGTGGCCTTGTTCATCAGGAAAGTTGGAATGCAGTACCACTTGACCAGAGAATAGCCCACGGCTCCCCGCAACTGCAGAGCAAAGCTGGTGGCCTCAGCAGAAAATTCAGTGCACACTCAGGCTGAATCTGGACCAGAAAACAATGAGCTATACAATCCCTGTGTCCTGGTCTGCTGCCCTGCCAGAGTAGGGAAGCTAATTCATAGTCCCACCTACTACAGAATATACTACCTGGTCCTGACCAAAGAACTCATGCACCGTAGATTCCATTCTGCAACCTCATTTGGGTACGAAACCAAGCCAGAAGTCCTCAGCCAGTGGTGCACCCCATCCCATCTCCATCCTCAAAGGCGGAACATGTGTCTTGCCCCAGAATAGACCATAATAGCAGGCTCCTCCTGCCTTAAAACATTACCAGCAGACACACCCAGAAACCCAAACTGAGCTGAACAGTAAAGAAAAATATCTGCGAGAACAAACTTATAAGGCCTGGAAAAGAAATCCTATTACTCAAATACACAGAAAAAATAATCAGATAAATATGACAAGACCAGTGGAATCTAATAAAGATCTAATAACTGACTCCAAATAAATGGGGAACTATAAACTGTCAGACAAAAAACTCAGACTAATTCTCTAAAAGAAGGTTTAGTGAACTACAATAAAACACAGAACGAGAACTCGACAGAAGTAGGAAACCAGTGCATGAGCAACAGAATGAGATGTTTGATAAAAAAAAATAAAAAAGGAGCAACCATTAAAAAAAGAAACAGAAATCCTAGAGAAAACGAATACAATAACTGACCTGACGCATTTAATAGAGAGCGACAAAGCAGACTGACTGACTATGCAGAGAAATAGTCCATGAACTAAAGAGACAGGACATTGGAAATTACTGAGACAGGAGAGAAAAAGAAAAAATAATAAAAAAGATTGAAGACAGCTATAGGAATTAAGGGGCACAATGAAACAAAACATTTGCAATATGAGAACTTCAAAAAGAGAAGAAAAGAAGAAAGGGAGAGAAAGTATATATAAAGCAAAAATGACTGAAAACTTCAGAAATCTGGAGAGAGAAATAAACATTCAGATTCATGAGGCTAAAAGAATCTCCCGATAGGCTGAATTCATGTAGAGCTACACTGAAACACTGTTAGATTCAAAAAACAAACAAACAAACTGAAAAAATCTGTTAGATCTATACTAGGAATTCAATAAAGTTGGAAAATTAACAAATTAACAAAATTAACATACACAGATCAGTAGCAACACTGTTCACTAACAAAATTCTTAAACAAAGTGAAGATTCAATTCCATTTATAACAATATAAATAAAACAAAATACAGAGAAGTAAATTTACTTAAGGTGCTGAAGATCTCTACTCTGAAAATCATTAAAACACTGATGAAAGAAATCAAAGAAGACATAGATCAATGGAAAGATACATTATGCTCATGGATTGGAAAAAATGATGCTGTCAAAAAATTGATACTACCAAAACCACCTTTAAGTTCAAACTAATCCCTATCAAGATTTCAAAGGCATTTATACAGAAGTAGGAAAAAGCACTTCTGAAAATTATATGGAACCACAAAAGACTAAGAATAGTCAAATAAATATCCTGAGGATAAAATAACAAGGCACTTATATAGCAAGGCGCACTTTCTGGTTTCAAGCTATATTATAAAGCTCTAGGCATCAAAACACTAGGTTACCATCACAAAAACAGAAACATAGACCACTTAAACAGAATAGAGAGCCCAGAAATAAATCGGAGCATAATCAATCAACTAGTATCTAACAAGGAAGCCAGGGATACTCAATGCAGAAAAGACAATCTTCAATAAATAGCACTGGGATAACTGAATAAAAACATGTGAAAGAATAAAACAAGACCCATATTTAGCATACTTACAAAAATTAAATTAAAATGAATTGAACACTTAAATTTAAGAACTGAACGTATGAAACTCCTAGAAGAAAACATAGGAACAAAGTTCATCAATACTCTTGTTAATGTTTTTTTGAATATAAGTCAAAAAACCACAAGTAACAAATTTAAAAATAAATCAGCAAGACTACATCAAACTAAAAAGAGGAAGAAACCATCAACAAAATGAAAAGACCACCAGAACAATGGGAAAAAATATTTGCAAAACTCTTATCTTTTAAGAGTTTCCCTGGTGCCTCAGACGGTAAAGCGTCTGCCTACAATGCGGGAGACCCGGGTTCAATCCCTGGGTTGGGAAGATCTCCTGGAGAAGGAAACGGCAACCCACGCCAGTATTCTTGCCTGGAAAATCCCATGGACGGAGGAGCCTGGTAGGCTGCAGTCCATGGGGTCACAAAGAGTCGGAAACGACTGAATGACTTCACTTCCACTTTATCTGATAAGGGTTTAGTATCCAAAACATACCAAAAACTCAAACAACTTAGGGCAAAAAACAAAGATATTTTTCCAAAGAAGAAATACAAAAGATCCATAGGTACATAAATAGATGCTCAACATCACAAGTTATTAGGAAAATGCAAATGAAAACCACTATGAGATACCACCTCACACAGTTATACCACCTCACAATGTCTATTATCAAAAAGACTACAGATAACAAATGCTAGCATGAATATGCACATTTGGTGGGATTGTAAACTGGTATAGTCATTATGGAAAACAGTATGGAGCCTCAAAGAATAAAAAATAGAATTACCATATGACCCAGCAATTGTACTTCTGGAATTATGGAAGTGTTAGAGTATGAAAGAGTCATGTCTGACACTTTGAGACCCCATGGACTATAGCCCATCAGGTTTCTCTGTCCTTGGGATTCTCTAGGCAAGAATACTGGAGTGGCCTTCCCACTCCACCAGAATACTGATAGCCCTTCCCTTCTTCAGGTGATTTTCCTGACCCAGGGATCAAACAGAGGTCGCCTGATTTTCAGGCAGATTCTTTACTGTCTCTGCTCCCAGGGAGACCCACTGGGATTATATCTAAATGGCAACTAAAACACTAACAAAAGGATATCTGCACCCCGTATTCATAGTTGCTTTATTTACAAGAGCCAAGTCTTGAAAATCTAAGTGTCCACTGATGGATGAAAGGATACAGAAGTTGTGGTAAACACATACAATGGAATATTATTCAGCCATAAAGTGCAAGGAAATCCTGAATTTGCAGCAACATGGATGGACCTTTAAGGTATTATACTAAGTGAAGTAAGTCAAAGAAAGAAAAAAACTATATGATCTTCAGTTCAGTTCAGTCGCTCAGTCATATCCAACTCTTTGCAACCCCATGAATCACAGCATGCCAGGCCTCCCTGTCCATCACCAACTCCCGGAGTTCACTCAGACTCAAGTCCATCGAGTCAGTGATGCCATCCAGCCATCTCATCCTCTGTCATCCCCTTCTCCTCCTGCCCCCAATCCCTCCAAGAATCAGAGTCTTTTCCAATGAGTCAACTCTTTGCATGAGGGGGCCAAAGTATTGGAGTTTCAGCTTTAGCATCAGTCCTTCCAAAGAAATCCCAGGACCGATCTCCTTCAGAATGGACTGGTTAGATCTCCTTGCAGTCCAAGGGACTCTCAAGAGTCTTCTCCAACACCACAGTTCAAAAGCATCAATTCTTCGGCTCTCAGCCTTCTTCACAGTCCAACTCTCACATCCATACACGACCACTGGAAACACCATAGCCTTGACTAGAAGGACCTTTGTTGGTAAAGTAATGTCTCTGCTTTTGAATATGCTATCTAGGTTGGTCATAACTTTCCTTCCAAGGAGTAAGCATATTTTAATTTCATGGCTGCAGTCACCATCTGCAGTGATTTTGGAGCCCAAAAATTAAAGTCTGATACTGTTTCCACTGTTTCCCCATCTATTTCCCATGAAGTGATGGGACCGGATGCCATGATCTTCGTTTTCTGAATGTTGAGCTTTAAACCAACTTTTTCACTCTCCACTTTCACTTTCCTCAAGAGGCTTTTTAGTTCCTCTTCACTTTCTGCCATAAGGGTGGTGACATCTGCATATCTGAGGTTATTGATATTTCTCCCAGCACTCTTGATTCCAGCTTGTGTTTCTTCCAGTCCAGTGTTCTCATGATGTATTCTGCATATAAGTTAAATAAACAGGGTGACAATATACAGCCTTGACGTACTCCTTTGATCTTACTCATGTGCAAAATCTGAAAAAAAAAAAAAAAAGGCGTGTAGAAAAAGAGATCATATTTGGGGTTACCAGAGGAGGTGGTCAAGAGGATAGGGAAATGAAGAAGCTGGTCAGTAAATATAGACTTCCGGTTATAAGATAAATAATAGGGATGTAATGTACAACATGATGACTATAGCTAACCCTGCAGTGCCTGTCCATGCTCTGTCATGTATGACTTTTTGTGGACTATAGCCTGCCAGGCTCTTCTATCCTTTAGATTTCTCAGGCAAGAATACTGCAGGGGGTTGCCATTTCTTTCTCCAGGGGAATTTCGCAACTCATAGATCAAACCCAGGTCTCCTGCCTTGACGGTCAGATTCTTTACCACTGAGAAACCAGGGAAACCTAACACTGTTGTATTATATATTAAAAAGTTGTGAGGACAGTAAAACCTAAGAGTTCTCATCACAAAAAGAAAGTGCTTTTCCCTATTTTTTCTTTCTTTTCATTGTATTTAGATGAGAGGATGGATATTAGCTGAAACTTTTGTGGTAATCATTTTACAAAATATGTAAAGCAACCTTTCATGCTATATGCCTTAAACTTAGGCAATGGCATGTCAACTATTCCACAATAAAACAGGAAAACATGAAAGTATTCCTTTGGGTTAAATTTAATACGTTATTTTAGAAAAACTGACAATGATTACATAGTTTAAACTATGGGAAATAATGCCTATTTGCAATCAATTATCTGTGCAAATAATTTATTTGAAGCATTTTACAATTTATCTGAAGCCTTTAACAATTTTAGTTGCTAAATCCGTGTTGGCAGATGTTCATTATTTACTCATCAATTCAGGTGCTTGTTGGGCAGTTTATTTGTCATTTTCTAATTGGCCAGAAGACTACCTCCCATCTGCTATATAACTTGCTTTTGGTTGAGACTCACACTTAAGTACAACGGGCAGGGAGAGGATGTGGTCTTCTTTGCTGATCCCTACTTTTCTCTTCCTGAGCTTCTTTTCTGTGGGATTGGCCCCAGATCCAGGGCCAACCACCAATGCAGACAACAACTATCTCCCTTTCTGGGTCCCGATTAATGGAGACATAGCAGAATTTCCAGTGCAGAATAACAAGATAATCATTGATCCCTGGAAATATATGGATCGACTAAGAATATGTAAGATCCTTATAACAGAATCAGACAAATATTTTGCTTCATTTGGCAAAAACAGTACAAGGAATGTACATTGGGCAGTAACTTTAATGTATGGAGAGCTATTTAAAACAGGTATGTACATTTTAATTAAAGGCAAGGAAAATTGTTTTTTGCTTTCATTGTTATTGAAAGTCATAATATGTAATCTGTTTTACTCTCTGAATGCTGATTGAGTATGCAGTCAATATAATCATTTATCTTCTAGTATTCAGGCTCTCTTAGGACTTATTAAAAGCATCTTTTGATTAGTAAAAGTATATGGTATACCTTTTCTTTACATTTTATAGACTTTCTGGTTTTAAAATGCAGTTTTTTATAATATAAATTCCTGTAAACTGTAAAAGCTTATCGTTTGGAAAAACAAATATTTTTTGTTGTTGTCTTTGTCTGCTTAGTAGTCTTACCAAATTCTTTACTGCTGAGACTACTGAGAGCCTGGGCTTCCCATCTTGCTCAGTGGTAAAGAACCTGCTTGCCATGGCATGAGACGCCAGAGACCTAGTTTCCACCCTTGGATCAGTAAGATCTCCTGGGGAACGAAATGGCAACACACTTCAGTATTCTTCCCTGGAATATCCCATGGACAGGGGAGCTTGGCCAGCTAGAGTCATGGGTTTCCACAGAGTTGGACAGGACTTAGCCACTGAGTAGACACAGCTTCTCAGGGCAAGGTGGTACCAAAATATCTCTGCTGCATGAGGTGAGATAATTAGAGGAAATATGACAAAATTTCTTTCAGCTATGAAACCCAGGGTGAGGTTTCACACAAACTAAAGTAAGGAGCATACTTTTCCTTGAAAGCCTGAGTTTTGCCTCTTAAATATTAGTAGAAAGAGTAAATAAGATATGGCCCTCACTGCACAGTCTCTTTCCTGTAAGTTGTAAGGTTCAGGCAGAAAAAAGGGCTGAAAACAGGGAAGGACAGGCCCAGAGGGCAGCATTCTCTTCCTGCACTTAAACAAGTAGGATGGGGAAATGGAGTCAAGTGTGATGCTGGGAACTCTGTTCTTCTAGAAAGCTCCTCTCTTTCCTGCTTCATTTGGGGTGAATTTCTCCATCTGTATTTTGCTCTCACTACTTCTTTAATCAATTATCTTATTACTGAGATTCTGGAACAAAACCAGCTTCCATTCTCATGAAATTCTTTTTAAAATTGTCTTCTTTGGATGTGACTAGACAGAATCCAGAATGAAACAAGGACTAGAATGTGGTGCTTTAATACAGGGGAAAAAAAAAAAAAAAAACTTCTGCACATTTGAATTATTGCAATGAAGTCTTGATTGATTCAGGAAGAAAAGAAGAACACACAGAGACTGCCTTGTGAAACACTCTGCAGGTCCAGCTTAGTCAAGAAAAAATTGGTAAAGCATAAAAAAAGTAATAAATAAAAATAAAAAACCAGAAAAAAATGCAAGAAAAGGTCTGTACAGGCTAGAGTTTCTGAGAAGCCTTGAGCTCTCAAAGTGAATGAAATGCTATTCATATGAATGAACCATATCATTAACAGGCATAACCCTCTTCTTACTCTTTGGAGGGGAGCATATGAGTCTTTTCCTCTCTTATGACATTCTATTCAAGGTTTAACTCTTTTCACCTACTCTGTTTACTCTGTAGATAGATTTTCAGAGCCTCCCAATAGTTCACGGTGTGCTTATGAGTCTGGAATCTCTGGCTGCATATCTATCAACAGTGGCTGGGGAGGTAAGTGTTATATTTTCACCATATTTCTTTATTGATCTGTGGTTGTGGGGCTTGCTCACTCTGCTTTTCTATAGGGTAAGCTGCTGCTGCTGCTAAGTCGCTTCAGTCATGTCCAACTCTGTGCAACCCCATTGATGGCAGCTAAGTTGGGTTAAATCTTGATATTTACTCTGTAAATATATACAGTTTTTCTGTGCATTTCCCTGAGGTGGGGGCTAGTCAATTTAAAAAAACAAATATGAATTGCAACTCTTTCTATGGCTATGTCTATGTTAAGATCTATAGCACATCGTTCTTTTTCAGTTCAGTTCAGTCGCTCAGTCGTGTCCGGCTCTTTGAGACCCCATGAATGCTTCCCTGTCCATCACCAACTCCCGGAGTTCACTCAGACTCACGTCCATCGAGTCAGTGATGCCATCCAGCCATCTCATCCTCTGTCATCCCCTTCTCCTCCGGCCCCCAATCCCTCCCAGCATCAGAGTCTTTTCCAATGAGTCAACTCTTCGCATGAGGTGGCCAAAGTACTGGAATTTCAGCTTTAGCATCATTCCCTCCAAAGAAATCCCAGGCTGATCTCTTTCAGAATGGACTGGTTGGATCTCCTTGCAGTCCAAGGGACTCTCAAGAGTCTTCTCCAACACCACAGTTCAAAAGCATCAATTCTTCGGCGCTCAGCCTTCTTCACAGTCCAACTCTCACATCCATACACGACCACTGGAAAAACCATAGGCTTGACTAGACGGACCTTTGTTGGCAAACTAATGTCTCTGCTTTTGAATATGCTATCTAGGTTGGTCATATCTTTCCTTCCAAGGAGTAAGCGTCTTTTAATTTCATGGCTGCAGTCACCATCTGCAGTGATTTTGGAGCCCAGAAAAATAAAGTCTCACACTGTTTCCACTGTTTCCCCACATATTTCCCGTGGAGTGATGGGACCGGATGCCATGATCTTTGTTTTCTGAATGTTAAGCTTTAAGCCAACATTTTCACTTTCCTCTTTCACTTTCATCAAGAGGCTTTTGAGTTCCTCTTCACTTTCTGCCATAAGGGTGGTGTCATCTGCATATCTGAGGTTATTGATATTTCTCCCGGCAATTTTGATTCCAGCTTGTGTTTCTTCCAGTCGAGCGTTTCTCATGATGTACTTTGCATATAAGTTAAATAAGCAGGGTGATAATATACAGCCTTGTCGTACTTCTTTCCCTATTTGGAACCAGTCTGTTTTTCCATGTCCAGTTCTAACTGTTGCTTCCTGACCTGCATACAGATTTCTCAAGAGACAAGTCAGGTGGTCTGGTATTCCCATCTCTTTCAGAATTTTCCACAGTTTATTGTGATCCACACAGTCAAAGGCTTTGACATAGTCAATAAAGCAGAAATAGATGGTTTTCTGGAACTCTCTTGCTCTTTCCATGATCCAGCAGACGTTGGCAATTTGATCTCTGGTTCCTCTGCCTTTTCTAAAACCAGCTTGAACATCAGGAAGTTCATGGTTCACGTATTGCTGAAGCCTGGCTTGAAGAATTTTGAGCATTACTTTACTAGCATGTGAGATGAGTGCAATTATGCGGTAGTTTGAGCATTTTTGGCATTGCCTTTCTTTGGGATTGGAATTAAAACTCACCTTTTCCAGTCCTGTGGCCATTGCTGAGTTTTCCATATTTGCTGGCATATTGAGTGCAGCACTTTCAGAGCATCATCTTTCAGGATGTGAAATAGCTCAATTGGAATTCCATCACCTCCACTAGCTTTGTTCGTAGTGATGCTTTCTAAGGCCCACTTGACTTCACATTCCAGGATGTCTGGCTCTAGGTCAGTGATCACACCATCGTGATTATCTGGGTCATGAAGATCTTTTTTGTACAGTTCTTCTGTGTATTCTTGCCATCTCTTCTTAATATCTTCTGCTTCTGTTAGGTCCATACTATTTCTGTCCTTAATCAAGCCCATCTTTGCATGAAATGTCCCCTTGGTATTTTCTTGAAGAGATCTCTGTTCTTTCCCATTCTGTTGTTTTCCTCTATTTCTTTGCATTGATAGCTGAGGAAGGCTTTCTTATCTCTTCTTGCTATTCTTTGGAACTCTGCATTCAGATGCTTATATCTCTCCTTTTCTCCTTTGCTTTTTGCTTCTCTTCTTTTCACAGCTATTTGTAAGGCCTCCCCAGACAGCCATTTTGCTTTTTTGCATTTCTTTTCCATGGGGATGGTCTTGATCCCTGTCTCCTGTACAATGTCACAAACCTCAGTCCATAGTTCATCAGGCACTCTCTCTATCAGATCTAGGCCCTTAAATCTATTTCTCACTTCCACTGTATAATCATAAAGGATTTGATTTAGGTCATACCTGAATGGTCTAGTGGTCGTCCCTGCTTTCTTCAATTTAAGTCTGAATTTGGCAATAAGGAGTTCATGATCTGAGCCACAGTCAGCTCCCGGTCTTGTTTTTGCTGACTATATAGAGCTTCTCCATCTTTGGCTGCAAAGAACATAATCAACCTGATTTCGGTGTTGACCATCGGTGATGTCCATGTGTAGAGTCTTCTCTTGTGTTGTTGGAAGAGGGTGTTTGCTATGACCACTGCATTTTCTTGGCAAAACTCTTAGTCTTTGCCCTGCTTCATTCCGTATTCCAAGGCCAAATTTGCCTGTTACTCCAGGTGTTTCTTGACTAAAGTCCCCTATAATGAAAAGGATAATTTTGGGGGGTGTTAGTTCTAAAAGGTCTTGTAGGTCTTCATAGAACCGTTCAGCTTCTTCAGCGTTACTGGTTGGGGCATAGACTTGGATTACTGTAATATTGAATGGTTTGCCTAGGAAACGGACAGAGATCATTCTGTCGTTTTTGAGATTGCATCCAAGTACTGCATTTCGGACTCTTTTGTTGACCATGATGGCTACTCCATTTCTTCTGAGGGATTCCTGTCCGCGGTAGTAGATATAATGGTCATCTGAGTTAAATTCACCCATTCCAGTCCATTTGAGTTCGCTGATTCCTAGAATGTCAACGTTCACACTTGTCATCTCTTGTTTGACCACTTCCAATTTGCCTTGATTCATGGACCTGACATTCCAGGTTCCTATGCAATATTGCTCTTTACAGCATTGGACCTTGCTTCTATCACCAGTCACATCCACAGCTGGGTATTGTTTTTGCTTTGGCTCCATCCCTTCATTCTTTTTGGAGTTATTTCTCCACTTATCTCCAGTAGTATATTGGGCCTCTACTGACCTGGGGAGTTCCTCTTTCAGTATCCTATCATTTTGCCTTTTCATACTGTTCATGGGGTTCTCAAGTCAAGAATACTGAAGTGGTTTGCCATTCCCTTCTCCAGTGGACCACATTCTGACAGATCTCTCCACCATGACCTGCCAGTCTTGGGTGGCCCCACAGGCATGGCTTAGTTTCATTGAGTTAGACAAGGCTGTGGTCCTAGTGTGATCAGATTGACTAGTTTTCTGTGAGTATGGTTTCAGTGTGTCTGCCCTCTGATGCCCTCTTGCAACACCTACCATCTTACTTGGGTTTCTCTTACCTTTGACTTGGGGTATCTTTTCACGGCTGCTCCAGCAAAGCGCAGCCATTGTTCCTTACCTTAGACGAGGGGTATCTCCTCACTGCCGCCCTTCCTGACCTTCAACTCCAGGCCCTCCTGTGCCCACGCAGCCACCGCTCCTTGGACGTGGGCTTGGTCTTCCCGCCGCCACCCCTGGCCTCGGGCGTGGGGGCGGGGGACAGCTCCTCCCATCTGCCGACGGACCTCGGACCCAGGGTAGCTCCTCTAGGCCATCACCCCTGACCTCGGACGTGGGGTAGCTCCTCTTGGCTGTTCCTGCGCCGTCGCAGCCTGGCACTCTCGGCCGCTGCCCATGACCTCAGACGTGGGGTAACTCCTCTTGGCTGCCACCCGTCAGGCATGGGGTCCTCCCGGCTCTGCCCCTGACCTCGGGTGTGGGGCTGCTCCTCCGGGCCACGCTTAAGTGCGCTGGTCGCAGCCGCCCGCGCTTATATATATATACCCAGGGCCTCCCTGGTGGTAAAGAATCCACCTGCCTAATCAGGAGACTTGGGTTCAATCCTTGTGTCTGGAAGATCCCCTGGAGAAAGAAATGGCAACCCACTCCAGGATCCTTGCCTGGGAAATCCCATGGACAGTGGAGTCTGATAGGTTACAGTCCATGGTGTTGCAAAGAGTTGGACAAGACTTAGGGACTAAACAGCTACAACATATATTAACCAAACGGAAGGGAGTACTTTCCTGAGTCAAATCTTATTCTTTACTTCCTATGTGAGGGATAAATAAATATAGGACATAAATAATTTGGAACTGAATTGCATTAATTGTATGTGAATGTAGACCCATATACAAATAACTGCCCCAAGAGTGTGTCCCCAATGGAAACTTTCCTGACTGTGATGAGCCCTAAGTTTTCATAATCATGTGCATTTCCTAGAGCCAACAAATTCAACATGGTTTGGAGAATAAAGAAGATAAATTATATAGATTAAGCATTAGTCATTTGGTTAACTCCTACTTTGTATAGACAATTAATGGGTCCAGATAACTCCATCCTATTTTTTTACAGGCATTGACTACTATGTGGTTATTGTGTATGTCCTTGTTGCACTTGAATCTGAGTTTTTGGGGAATTTGCCATATGAGGTAGAGTTACTATCTCGAGAGGAGTACAGATCTAACTTCTGTTATTCAATTGAGGAATGCCATGCATCCTATCCACATTATGGATGTAGCCAACAAGTTCTATAAGGTAAAAGAATGCAATGATATTTTTATGAATAGAATGAATGAAGACACTGAAGTTCTTCTGTTGGGATTTATGATTTAAAAATAGACTAAACTTCACATTAATATGCATATGAAATTTTAAGTTCCAAGTTTTGTCCCTACCTCCTTGTACTGTTCCTATTAGTAGCCTGAAATATTACTAAATAGTTGATAGCAAATTGGTGTAATTGTATTTATAAAAAGGTTTTTCAGAAAATTAATGTAATAATTACCAAATTACCTCTGTCTCTGCAAATAAATTGGTATACATCCATCTGTAAAGCAAATAGGTTAAGCTAAATAACATCTCTAAGTGTTAAAATTTATTTTGAAAATAAATTTCATTGGTAAACAGTCAGCTAGATGAGTGTATTACAGTATTCTTTTTCAGGACTTCATGACACTGGTAATTAAATTTATTTTAAAATCTGTTATTGAAGTAAATCATTTCTCATTCTACAGTATCTGCTGTCCAGAAAGATAGTTTCCACTACCAGCAGTATTCCTCAGTATGACACAGATGAGGACACAGCGATCTTTAAGATGTGGGCGGCCCATCGAGCTACCACTGATGTGGCAAAACCGAAGTTCAATGATGTGTAAGAGAATTGCTTTATGTGATGCAATTAAACTCTGGCTTTCTTTCTGGAATTGTAAAATTTAACGTGTAAGACGTGGTTGCCTCAAATATTCATTACTCATAGTTTCAAAAGGTATCAAGAAATAGTTTTTCCATTATTATTTGCAATTCATCAGTCATCTGGTCTATCAAGGAAGATATACATGAAAACATAGGTGGTTGCTTACAGGTTTTTTGAGAGGACGTTCCATACATTATTTGACAGTATATCTCATAGCAAAGTCATTCTTCATGTCCAATCATTATTTTTTAATTGATGCAATGTGCAATTAATTTCTACTTGTTTATATAAGGTAGCTATGAAATAGTGTGGTAAAAAATTCTCACTGGGTTTCAATTTGCAATACCAACCTTCATCCTCCTAAAAAAAATGGCTTAAAATACATAGCATGTTGTTTGGTAATTTTATGGGGTTCATCTAATTATCCGATTCTCATAATAGTTTAAGTAATTTCTTAAAGAGAGGTCATTTTCTCTTTTTTTACAGATAAAAATGTAGTAAGATAAACTATGTGAAACTTACATGCTTAACATACACCTAGGTAAATATAGGAAATTTCATTTAATAATAGACAAAGACTACAATGAAGTCTGCTGCTAAGCATGGTCAGCTTTCTCTAGGTATTTGTAAAGTAAGGGCTTTTTGTGGGAGAAGTCCAGGATCCTGGTCCTGCTCCTGTTTCTCTTCTAGGCTTCTTGTCTCCCTGGTTCTAGGTCATCCTTGAATCCAATTGTCAACTTCTGTCCTCCTGCCTATTGTACTGTTCATCACCTCCTTCAGTTCAAAGAGTTATTTCTTAATATAAATGTGAGTTTAGATGCAGTGACTTCAATGATCTACATTCAGTCATTAACATGAGTTTTTGTCCCAAAGCAGCCTTGAACAAAATTTTTGGTGTTTTTATACCTCTGCGTACACAGGTGCTCAGTCATGTCTGACTCTGCAATCCCATGGACTGTAGCCTGCCAGGCTACTCTGTCTGTGGAATTTTCCAGGCAAGAATACTGGAGTGGGTTTCCATTTTCTACTTCAGGAGATCAACCCAACCTAGGTATTGAATCTGTGTCTCCTGCAACTCCTGGCAGCTGTGTTTGTTATCACTGAGCCACCTGGGAAGCCCCGAGAATTCCTCTATAACAGTACCTAGATATGGAATCTCAGAAAACCCTGAAGAGAGCCTTCTTTTCAATTGTGAATATCTCTGGGAACTTCCTTTTGTAAAGTTTTTTTTTTTATTGATTTTCTGAGTGAAATATATTTGGATTCAAATGCAAAAAATTATATACTCAAAGGTGAATGGCCTTGGCAAAAAAATCTTCTCACCTATTCATGAAAACGCTTACTATTTTCCTCTTTAGGCCTCCCTGGTGACTCAGTAAAGAATCTGCCTGCAATACAGGAGACCTGGGTTTGATCCCTGAGTTGGGAAGATACCCTGGAGGAGGGTATGGCAACCCACTCCAGTATTCTTGTCTGGAGAATCCCCAGGGACAGAGGAACCTGGCGGGTTACAGTCCATGGGGTCGCAGAGTCAGACACGACTGAGCGACTAAGCACATTTTCCTCTTTATCACTGCAGATTCTTTTTTTTCTCCATCCCTCATCACTCTATGCTTATTCCAATGTCTTTTAGTGTTAAAGTTGCCCATTTACAATAAACATTGACACTGTGCACTTTTTTAGACTTAGTGATGCCATGCCCATTGCATCAACATATTTTAAAACAACACCTCCAGACTTACTTTATAAACATCTTAACAGTAACAATATATTAGCCCCTGCTGTCTTTTTTAGTCGCTTACTTTTTTGAGTGCTTCTGTGAATCAAGCGGTGTGTAGTGCTTTGCATGCATTATCTCATTTAAGCTTTTCAAAAATCTTGTTTCAGAGAATTGAACAATTTTAGATTATGTGCACTTCGGTCTTTAAGCATTATAGTCAAAACAGGAATAGTGAGATTTTTGTAAATAATGAATCCATTAATTTAATTGAATTGATTCAGATTAGAAAAATATATTTAGTGTTCAAAGCCCATTAACCATGTTTTCTATCACTGAGTTCCACATGTATAAAGAAATATTTCTGTCACTCTAACTCTTATGCCATAATAGAGAAGAAAGGTAATTATAATTGCTTTTTATTGACAGATTACAAGTATGCAGTGAAGTACACAGATCCTAAGTAATCAGTATAATGAGTTATCACAAAATAAAAGTCCCATGCTACCAATCCCAGGGCAAGAAACAGAATCGAACCATACTGCAGGACTGGCCCCTGTCCTCATTTCATTTGCTATTCTTTCCCTTCTACCCAAAAGGAACTACTATTCTAACACCATGGATTATTTTTGCTTGTTTTCAATCTTTGTATGGATGGAATAGCACAATACTAATTGATTTCTTCCACTGAAATTTTAATCGGTCATCTATCTTGAGTGCAGCAATAATTTTGTCTTTTTCATATCTGTGTAATGACAGATTAGTATATGATAGTTTAAATAGCCATTCTACCATAAAAGGACCAGTGTGTTATTTCTAATTCTTGACTCTCACAAATACTTGTCGCAAGCATTCTCATTCTGGTCTTTCATCAAGCATATGTCTAAATGTCTGGTGAAGAGATTTTCTGGGTCAAAGAGGATATATACCAAATAATTTGTATTGAACACAAATTAATATTCATTCCAGCGGTGTTGATAGGTTCTTTTGCATCATATTCTATCTTATACTTGATAATTGTCACTTTCATGCTTTTATCCATTCTTTTGAGTAGTAGTATCTAAATGTGAAAATTGCTTACAAATCCTACATTACTAAATGAGGTGGCAATTTTTTTGATATTTAGCAAACTATACAGATGTCTTCTTTTGTGAAGTTCCCAGACTTAAATTTTTTAATTGAAATTCCTAGCTTTCATTTATCAATTTGGAGGAATTTACATCGATTAAATATTAACACTTTGTCAGTTATATATCTTGAATGTACCTTTTCTCAGTTTATGCTTGTTGGCTCACTCCTTTAATGAAGTCTTCTTAACATGGAAAATGTTCAGTGTAGATCAATTTTTTCTTTGCTATTTAATCCCTTTTTCTGGTTTAAAAAAAATCTACTCCATAATCTTCAATGGCATGATATTTTGTATGCTTGTGTGTGTATGTGTGTGTAGACTACCATTTAGTTATTCATTAACTCTGATGTTTCTTCTCTCAGTTGCACAATTTTGTCAAAGACTCTTCTCATCATGTAAACATTAGAGCAACAACTTTCAAAAGCATCCATTCCCTTGGGTGGAAAAATCTCCTTGTATATGATACTTACCACATGTTCTCCCTTCTTTTTTTAGTATAAATTTATTTAATTGGAGGCTAATTACTTTACAATATTGTATTGGTTTTACCATACATCAACATGAATCTGCCACGGGGGTACACGTGCTCCCCATCCTGAACCCCCCTCCCACCTCCCTCCCCATCCCATCCCTCTGGGTCATCCCAGTGCACCAGCTCCAAGCATCCTGTATCATGTTCTCCCTTCTTATTAGTGAACTTGGGCTGCCATAACCAAATTCCATAGACTGGGTGACTTAAATCACCGAAATTGATATTCTTGCAATTCTGGAGGCTATAACTTAGGAATTAAGGTGTCAGCATGGTCAACTTCTGGTGAGGGCCCTCTTTCTGACTTGCAGATGGCTGCCTTCTTCTGTCCTCATGTGGAGAAGACAGAAAGGAGAGGGAGAGAGAGAGTCTGCACTCTGGTCTTTCTTTCTCTTTAATATAAACTTCAACATGTAAATTTTCAGTCCATCATACTTTTTTTCTTGGATTTTGATCTTACAATTTCTCAAAATCATTGTCCACTCTCTAATATCAAGAACATGTTTTTAATATTTTGTTCAGTTTTTATAGTTGTTCACTGAAAGAATTGAGTCTTCCATTTCAGTCTACAAATTAGATGAACTCAGATGTAACCCTGGTCCTCTGTTTGATCTGTTTGTTTGTCCCCCGGCCTTGAGCCTCATTGTGTTTTATTCAAGAAGATTATTCGATTACTGTAGCAAAATCCTAGTCCATTTCTTATTTCCTATGAATTAAAAAAGTATATAAGCATATACACACAATAAACATGAATCAATTATGTATGTTGTTGAATAATTTTCAGAAATCCCTGTTAAATAATCTTCTATTCATTAAACTGGCTCATACTACCCTGTCCCTGAACTGTGCTTGTGGAAAACAAGTGATGTTAGACATTAGTGGCACAGAAATTAGATATAGGAGAAATAGAATCAGAAATCACAAAGAATAAATCTGGTAGAAGTAAGAGAGCAGTTGCTTAGGATGCTACAATTTTTTAAAAATTGGGATTCAAAGTTTTGCCATCTCTGTTGCTATGTAGTAGATTCTTCAGCCAGGCACAATGTAGAAGATAGTGTGAGGATTAATTACAATATACTGAAATTGTAGGTTCACTTCAGTCAACTATGTAATAAATAGCATAAAATCCCTAAGGAACACAGGAGAAAAGAGACATTTAGACTTTAATTTGCATGTATAATGAAATATTTTGTAACTCATGCATCTAATTTTGTGTCATTTCTTTAGATCATTCTATTCTTCTGAAACTGAACAAGACTTCACCATGGACTTTCTGCTGGCCATAGAATTTGTTGAAGCAGTATTATATCGCCCATACTTTGAAAGTTCAGCAGAATTCCTAGTGGGTTTCCCACACAGGCCACTCACAGATCAGGATCGTAATGTTCTCATGAGTAACTTCAGCAGACGGGAAAAAGCACTTATGACTGCAGTAAAACTCATTCAAAAAATAAATAAAAGCACAGGTATGATTATGAGTTATACTGTCCATGAAACCTAAATGAACTAAAGTCATTTGAGAACTAAATATATTTAATGATCCATTCAACAGGAATGATTGAATACCTGCTATATTATAGATATATTGAATATAATTATAACAGTTAGTGAAAACTACCCTTCTAGGACCTCACATATCATGCAGTTTTTGCAATAGTGACAGTTCTAAAATAAACACTTTCATATATTTCTTCTTAAAATACTTATTGCTACCCTAAAAATACTCTAAGTTTTAGATTACATTTCAAAAGTGCTAGTCCATGATAATCAGACCCTTCTTTATTGGTGTATAATTCTCCCCTGTGTAAGGTGTGCTCATCCACCAAGACAGAGAATATAATAAGAAACAGATGGCTGGGGTGCAACTAGGAAGACAGAGTGCAGAGATACAGAGTTATATAAGATTTTTGAATATCAATTAAATAATAGATATTAGGTTTCATGTTTTCACACATCAGTTTATTTATTGTCCTTAAAAACAGTATGATGATGACAGTGTTTACATTTTGGAGTAAAAAGATCCACTGAAGACAAATAACATGTCCTAAAGGATACATGTCCTAAAGGATATTCTGAAGCAAAATAAAACTGCTGCTGCTGCTAAGTCGCTTCAGTCGTGTCCGACTCTGTGCAACCCCATAGACGGCAGCCCACCAGGCTCCCCCGTCCCTGGGATTCTCCAGGCAAGAACACTGGAGTGGGTTGCCATTTCCTTCTCCAATGCATGAAAGTGAAAACTGAAAGTGAAGTCGCTCAGTCAGGTCCGACTCCTAGCGACCCCACAGACTGCAGCCTACCAGGCTCCTCCGCCCATGGGATTTTCCAGGCAAGAATACCGGAGCGGGGTGCCATTGCCCTCTCCTGGGTTGTGTTTTACTACAATTTTTGTGGGTGTGTTTTTTGTTTGTTTGTTTGTTTTTTACTATCCAGTATTGCCTGCCTTGAAAATACAGAAGTATTGATGAACTAACGAACCTTATACACTTAAATATCAATGTTTTAAAATTAGGACTGTGGAGTCTCTGCTCTCCTAGTCCATCTTTTCATGGACTAACCCTGTAGTTCAGGGAGGCTAAGTTGGCAAATATCGCTTAGTTTTAGTGCCAGTTGGACATCATGAGGTCTCCTTCCTCCAGGGAAAACATTCACTCTAGAAAGAAAACATTGCAAACAAGAGTAAGAAAGGGGTTAACATGGGTCTCAACAATTTTCTTTGTAATACAGTGATGATACATAGTAAGTGCATTTAATTTATTCTATAAAATATTGTGACTATTACATTGTGTGAGAATTTTTGAATGCATCTCATTCTCAAATAAGGGAAATAGCACTTCATTTTACTGTTAGATTGCCCCAAACAATGCATTTTCTTTTATACTTTGACAAGGCTACTGTCTCACAGGACTACTAATATGTTACAAATCCTTTAATTAGAAATTTTACCTTACTCTGTATACTTTTGCATTTCTAAGTTCTTCATAATTTTATTAACGAAAACATAAATATTTCTATTTTCACAGGAGGTTTATTTTTAACAGTTTGGAAGAAGCTCATGACTTCAAAATTTGCTCGGGCTATGGGACGTTTCTTCATTGAAAGGCTACTTTTAATACCAATTTAGTAGCCAAAATTTATGCTATTACAGGTTGATCAGTTTAATTCCATGAATAAAAGCAATCAAATGTTATAATGACTATGAGAAGTTTGTGGTCCTTATTATCCCTGCTTCATCTTTGTATTTTCAAAGTTATCAGCCAATAATCCCCTAAGCCAACCTCTCCTTAGAATTCAGTTACATGTCTGGTGGAACCCTAATTAATCTCAGAATGCTTGAGTTACATATGACTATGTCAATATCTGTGTCAAAGGAAGGTTGTTGTTGTTATTTAGTCACGAAGTCGTGTCCAACTCTTTTGTGACCCCATGGACTGTAGACTTCCAAGCTCCTCTGTCCATGGGATTTTCCAAGTTTTGATATTTCTTTAAATGCTCATTTATATATTGCCAGGTAAGCAATGCAAATTCTCCTCTAAGAGATTATTCTTACAAGATACAACTTTGGGCACTGAAGAGAGTTTTTAACTAATTTATACTCTAGGACTGAACTCAAAGTACTTTGCCTTATGAGCACAATTATCAATCCATGTAGTGACAGAGGCTGCTTTCTTAGTGTCTGAGCACTTAGAGAAATCATTTCAACATCAAGTAGAAAATTTCTGAGCTATTCTGGTGTAAACTAAACAAAATTGTAATTTTCTTTTTAAATACAATTTTTGTTTCTATTGAAGGCGCTAAGTAAAAAAGCACATATTAAA
The DNA here is from genome assembly GCF_019923935.1 of Bubalus bubalis. Taxonomy (NCBI): domain Eukaryota; kingdom Metazoa; phylum Chordata; class Mammalia; order Artiodactyla; family Bovidae; genus Bubalus; species Bubalus bubalis. The sequence continues at coordinate 38,598,770 of NC_059166.1, forward strand.
AATGAATAAAAAGTATCTGAAACTGTATTTAAACTACTGCTAATGGCATGAGGACTGATGCTGAAGCTGAAACTCCAGTACTTTGGCCACCTTATGCAGAGAGTTGATTCATTGGAAAAGACTGATGCTGGGAGGGATTGGGGACAGGAGAAGGGGATGACAGAGGATGAGATGGCTGGATGACATCACCAACTCGATGGACATGAGTTTGGGTGAACTCCGGGAGTTCATGATGGACAGGAAGGCCTGCTGCTACTGCTGCTAAGTCACTTCAGTCGTGTCCGACTCTGTGCGACCCCATAGACGGCAGCCCACCAGGCTCCCCCGTCCCTGGGATTCTCCAGGCAATAACACTGGAGTGGGTTGCCATTTCCTTCTCCAATACAGGGAGGCCTGGTGTGCTGCAATTCATGGGGTCGCAAAGAGTCAGACACGACTGAGCGACTGAACTGAACTGAACTGAATGGCATGAGTCAGACTAAATAAGTAGGCTAATTATCTTCTGATGGTTCTGGTCACCAGTCGTACTTTTCCCCTATATTATGTCACTTTTTCGTTTCCCCTGCAAACCCCAGTATTCTTTAACTACCTCTCAACCAAATGTGTCCCTTATGAAAATAAATGATTTTTTATGTTGTGTGCATTTGCTAGGGGAAGGTCTTATTAAGGAAGACCTATTGTTCAAAAGTAGAAAACAGATTGGTCAATGTCTACATACAGGTGAGACATTTTTACATTACAAAAATAAAACTAATAAGTGAAGTCAAGTGACAAAGATGTATCTAACCACAAAAATACCCAAATCACCAAAACAACCTTGAGACAGAATAAAAAGCTGGAAGGCTCACCCTTCCTGGTTTTAAACTGTGTAATAAATCTATAGTAACCAAAACAGTATGATATGGACATATAAAGAGGCACATAGATCAATGCAAAAAAAAAAAAATAGAGCCTAGGAAAAAACCTAAAAATATTTTGGTCAATTAATTTACAACAATGGAGATAAGAATATACATGGGGAAAGGGCAGTCTCTTTAATAAATGGTGTTGGGAAAACCAGAGACCCACATGCCAAAAAGCTGAGACTGGACCACTATCTTTTAGCAGTCTAGTGCTCAGTCATGTGTGACTCTTTGTGGCCCCTTGAAATGTAGCCTGCCAGGCTCCTCTCTCCATGGAATTTTCCAGGCAAGAATACTGAAGTGAATTATCAATTCCTTCTGCAGGGGATCTTCCCAACCCAGGGACTGAACCTGAGTATCTTGTGTCTCCTGCATTAACTGCTAGATTCTTTACCCCTGAAGCACCAGGGAAACAGTACAGGATTTCCTCAAAAAATTAAAAGAACTGCCAGTGATTCAGCAGTTTCACTTCTAGGTATTTACCCAAATAAAACAAAAACAATTCAAAAGGAGATTAGCACTTCATTGTTTATTTCCACATTATTTACAATAGCCAAGATGCGGAAGCAACTTTAGTGTCTATTATCATGAATAAACACAAAGGCACACACACAAACACACACGCAGAGGACTTTTGCTCAGTTATAAAAAAAAAATGAAATGCTGCTATTTGCAAAAACATGGATGGACTATAAGTCATCATGTTAAGTGAAACAAGTCAGACATAAAGACAAATACTGTAATGTCCCACTTTTATGGGGATTCTAAAAAACATAACAAACAAACAAGCAAAACAAAATGAAAGCTCATTCATGATACAGAAAACAAATGGGTGGTTTCCAGAGAGGAGAGTGTGAGGGATTGTGTGAAATAGATGTCAACTGTAAACAGGGACTTGCCATCTACCTCAGCAAAGATTAAATCATGTGCTGCTGCAGCTGCTGATTTTTAACACCCCTTGAAAGGAGTTCAGAGTAGAGAGCAGAAATGAAGCACTCTGTGTTCATAGTTAGATATTTTCTGAAGCTGATTTGTGAGTCCAATTCTCCTATCTCCTCATATCTAGGAAAGCTCTAAAATCCTTCATGGTGATAGCCACTCCTTGTGACAAGCAGAAACGTTCTGAAAGAAAATATGTGCTTGACTACATGTACCCTCTCTTCACCAAAATCACATATATACCAACCTTCCCCTCTACCTTTTAGCAGCAATTTCTCAGAGCTATCTGAGGTGCTGTCTCCTGGGCTGCAGTCCTCATTTTGCCCCAAATAAAACTTAACTTGCAACTCTGATACTGTGCATTTTTTTAAGTTGACACAGCTAAAGGAGATTAAGAGGTTCAGACTTCCCATTATGAAATAAATAAGTCAGAGGAATATAACATACAGCATAAGGAACATAGCCAATAATATTGTAATTACTTTGCATGGAAACAGATAGTTACTAAGTTATGATGACCATTTCATAATGTTTTTATATGGTGCATCTCCTGTTGTACAGTGGAAACTAATATGTTGTAGATCAATTGTTTCATTAAAAAGAAAGAAATTTAAAAAGACTATCAAAACTGGTATCTGTTAAAGTGGCAAATATTTAGAAACAAAACAATAAAGGAACAAATAATTCATAAATAACAGAATATATGACAAAGAACACTTTTAAAAATTTACTGAATGAAAATAAAAATCTGACAGTCCAAAATCAGTAGAATGCTCCTAAAGCAGTGCTACAAAGGAAATTTATATTTTTAAAAAGTTAGATTGAAAAATGAAATGGGGTCAAAAGTCAATAATCATCTTCCATGCTAAGAATCAAGAAATAGAAGACAAAAGTAGACTCAAGATACAATGAGAGGAAGAAAAGAATGAGTAGAAATCAAGGAAATAGAAAAAGAAGAAGAATGGATCAGCAAAACCAGTTTCAAGTTGTTCAAAAATGCAAGTAATGTTGATCGAGATAGAAAGATAAAGACATTAGATTAATGAAGGAACCTCACTACACATCCTATAGACATTAAAAAGATAATAAAGAAATAATATGAGCAAAATGGTGCTAATAAATTTGACCCCAAAAAAACAGATTCATGGAAAGACATCCTTTACCAAAACTGATTTGAGCAGACTTCCCTGGTGGTGTGGTGGTAAAGAATTCACCTGCCAATGGAGGAAATGCAAGAGATAAGAATTTGATCCCTGGGTCAGAAAGATCCCCTGGAGAAGGAAATGGCAACACACTCCGGTATTCTTGCCTGGAAAATTCCATGTACAGAGGAGCCTGTCAGGTTACAGTTCATGGGGTAATAACAGTTCCAAAAGTCTTAATTCATTTCAACTTTAATTCTAAAGTCTAAGCCCAAAGTCTCATCTAAATCCTGTATGGATGAGAACTCAAGGTATGATTCATCATGAGGCAACTTCTACTCTAGCTATGAACCTATGAAACCAAAGAAAGTGTGTATCTTCCAAGATAGAACAGGCATAAAATAAGCATTCTGATTCCAAAAGGAAGAAATAAGAAAAAGACAGAGCTATCTGGTCCCACGGAGAAGGCAATGGCACCCCACTCCAGTACTCTTTCCTGGAAAATCCCATGGACGGAGGAGCCTGGTAGGCTGCAGTTCATGGGGTCGCTAAGAGTCGGACACGACTGAGCGACTCCACTTTGACTTTTCACTTTCATGCATTGGAGAAGGAAATGGCAACCCACTCCAGTGTTCTTGCCTGGAGAATCCCAGGGACGGGGGAGCCTGGTAGGCTACCATCTATTGGGTCACACAGAGTCAGACACGACTGAAGTGACTTAGCATAGCATAGCATAGCATCTGGTCCCAAGTTTGTCTAAAAGGGCAAACAACATGAAATCTGAAGGCTTTTAGATTTGATTCTTTGTCATCTGCACCCTTCAGAGGATCAACATTACCCTAACAGCTCGGGCAGGTGGTCCTTGCAGCAGCTCTCTGCTTCTTTATCACTTATCACACATAAACAGAGGAATTTTAGATTTTTTGGGCAGAGCTGGTGATGGGATTTAATCTTGTAGGGTATTTTTAAATCTGTGTAAGTATAAACTAGCATAAAACTGGGGAACCCCCAAAGTAAAATAACTGCCTTCGAGAGCAGTGTATTTGCATACATTTTTCAGATGACATCTGTTAATCTGAATTCAAATTGCATATTAATGAAGTAGAATGAGACAAGCAGGGTGCAGTGTCTGAAGATTTCTTGCCCTTCAAAAATAAAATCTGTCTCCATCTGCTTCTTACTTATATCCTTAAAATCATTAAGTTTGGGATTGGGAAAGATTTACAGTTCATGTGAATATGCTTTGACAGCGATATTCTTTGTCGTAACACATTCATAATAAGAGAAATGCAAATTAAGCACATGCTGGAACACCAGTTCTCTACTCGCCTCTGAAATTAGCAAAGCTAATTTATGAAACATGAAATCTTTCATACCAGTGTGTGTCTGCTTAGTCGCTCAGGCATGTCCAATTCTTTGAGACACCATGCAGTGTAGCCCACCAGGCTCCTCTGTCCATGGGAATTCTCCAGGAGAGAATTCTCCAGGCAAGAGTTCTGCGCAGGTTACCATGCCTTCCTTCAGGGGATCTTCCCAACCCAGGGATTGAACCCAGGGCTCCTACATTGCGAACAGATCCAGGGAAGCCCCCTCAAAATATGGAACGTCTCATGAATTTTTGTGTCATTATTATCAGTTCAGTTCAGTTCAGTTCAGTTGCTCAGTCGCATCTGACTCTTTGAGACCCCATGGACTGAAGCACATCAGGCTTCCCATCACCAACTCCTGGAGCTTGTTCAAATGCATGTCCATCGAGTCACTGATGCCACCTCATCCTCTGTCATCCACTTCTCCTCCTGCCTTCAATCTTTCCCAGCAGCAGGGTCTTTTCCAATGAGTCAGTTCTTCGCATCAGGTGGCCAAAGTATTGGACCAGGGCAAAATAGTACAAGTGCAAAATAGTACAAGACCAGGGCAAAATAGTACAAAAAGGATCTGGCCATGTATAGCAAGACCACATATATTCTTACTTTTCAAAAGTTTATTTTGCTACAACCATAAATTCATTGCTATTCAGTCACTCATTCAAGTCCAACTCTTTGCCACCGCATGAACTGCAGCATGCCAGGCTTCCCCTTCCTTCACTATCTCCTGAAGTTTGCTCAAACTCATGTCCATTAAGTCGATGGTGCTATCCAACCACCTCTTCCTCTGTTGCGCCTTCTCCTCCTGCCCTCAATCTTTCCCAGCACCAAGGTCTTTTCTAATGAGTCGGCTCTTTGAATCAGGTGGCCAAAGAATTAGAACTTCAGCATCAGTGCTTCCAATCAATATTCAAAGTTGATTTCCTTTAAGATTGACTGGTTTGATCTTCTTGCTGTCCAAGGAATTCTCAAGAGCCTTCTTCAGCACCACAGTTTAAAAGCGTCAATAATTTGTTGGAAAGTGCAAAAAAAAATGTACAGGGAATTCTCCCAGGCACCCATCACCTAAATTCCCTCAATGTTAAGATTTTACATTATCAAAACCAGGATATTGATATTGACATTGTTTCAATCCATACAACCTGTTCAGATTTCACTGGTTACAGCAGTACCCATGTATGTACCTGTATGTATGTGTATCCCCGCAAATTTATCACATTTGTATCTTTGTGCAATTATTACCATAATTAATACACATAACTGTACCATTAACACAAGGCTGGGACATCATTCTACCTCTTTACATGACTTTCCTGATGGCTCAGTGGTAAAGAATCTGCCTGACAATGCAAGAGACACAGATATCATTCCTAGGTCAGGAAGATACCCTGGAAAAGGAAATGGCAACTCCCTCTAGTAGTCTCCCCTAGGAAATTCTATGGACAGAGGAACCTGGTAGGCTACAGTCCATGGAGTCTCAAAAGAGTAGGCCATGACTTGGCAACTGAACAACTAATATTCTTTGCTATAGGTGTACGAATTTGTTTATTCATTTATCCACTAATGCCCTTCAGGCTTCTGGCTATTATAGCTTTTGGCTACTACAAAGTAAGCCACAAAAAATCTCTGTGTACAAATGTTTTGCATGGAAATAAGCTATCATTTCCTGGGGATGTATATCTAAGAGTTTAATTGCTAAGTCATATGGTAAGTCCATTTTTAGTATTAAAAGGGACTGCCAGATTATTTTCCAAAGTGGTGTTGCCATTTTACATTTCTGTCAGAAACATATGAATGATACAATTTCTTGCATCCTAACTAGCATTTGTATTATCTCTATTTATTTTTTAGCCATTCTAATAGGCATGTAACGACCACTCACTATGGGTTTTAATTTCCTCAATAGCTAATTTTGTTAACATCTTTTCATGTCCTTATTTAACATCCATATCTTTTCTTACCTAAAATGGTCTTTTGCTCATTTTTAAAATTAAAAAAAAAACTTATTTAAATTGAAGTATAGTTGATTTCCAATGGGGTTTGATTCTAAATGCAATTTTGCCCCTCCTACCATCTCACTGGGACTTCTCCTTTGCCTTTGGATGTGGGGTATCTTTTTTTGGTGGGATCCAACATTCTCCTGTCAATGGTTGTTCAGCAGTGAGTTGTAATTTTGGAGTTCTCTCAGGAGAAGATGAACGCAAGTCCTTCTACTCCACCATCTTAAAATACATCCTAAAGGAAATCAGTCCTGAATATTACTGGAAGGACTAATGCTGAAGCTGAAACTCCAGTAGTTTGGCCACGTGATGAGAAGAACTGACTCATTGGAAAAGACCCTGATGCTGGGAAAGATTGAAGGTAGGAGGAGAAGGGGATGACAGAGGATGAGGTGGCTGGATGGCATCACTGATTCGATGGACATGAATTTGAGTAAGCTCTGGGAGTTGGTGATGGACATGGAAGCCTGGCATGCTGCAGTCCATGGGGTAGCAAAGAGTCATACATGACTCAGCAACTGAACTGAACTGATTTTCAATGGTGTGTTAATTACTGCTGTACAGCTGTTGGACTCTGCTTAGTCACTCTGTCATACCTGACTCTTTGCAACCCATGGAATGTAGCCTGCCAGGCTCCTCTTCCCATGCGGATTCTCAGGTAAGAATACTGGGATGTGTTACAGTGCCCTCTTCCAGGGAATCTTCTCAGCTCAAGGATCAAACCCAGGTCTCCTGCACCGCAGAAGGAGTCTTTCCATCTGAACCACCAGGGACAATCTCACCAATAAGCCTCAAAGATAAGATAAGGACTCTAAGTACAAGAATAGCTCAGAAAAGAGTGTCAACCATAGGCTGAGATTAACACATTATTGGCTGGAGATGTATCAATACTTTTTTAGAGAATGATAGAATAAACATCACCTTGTGAAGTTGTTACAGCTTAAAATTGATCAAAAGTTCATTATACAGGAGTACATTATACAATGTACAAGAATTCATTGCACATTTTACAATATACATTATGATTGGTGTTAGCGTTCACAATTCACTCCATTAGGCTTTTGTTCCAATCTCATGTATGTTATACAGTCCATGGAATTCTCCAGGCCAGAATACTGGAGTGGGTAGCCTTTCCCTTCCCCAGGGGACCTTCCCAACCCAGGGATCAAACTCAGGTCTCCTGCACTGCAGGTGGATTCTTTACCAGCTGAGCCACAAGGGAAGCCCAAGAATACTAGAGTGTTTAGCCTATCCCATCTCCAGTGGATATTCCCAGCCCAGGACTCACACCAGGGTCTCCTGCATTGCAGGTGGATTCTTTACCAACTGAGCTATCAAGTGAAGTGAAGTGAAGTAGCTCAGTCGTGTCCAACTCTTTGTGATCCCGTGGACTGTAGTCTACCAGGCTTCTCTGTCCATGGGATTTTCCAGGCCAGAGTACTGGAGTGGGTTGCCATTTCCTTCTCCAGGGGATCTTCCTGACTTAGGGATTGAACTCATGTCTCCTGCATTGCAGGCAGATGCTTTACCCTCTGAGCCACCAGGGAAGCCATTCAATTCAGTTCAGTACAGTCACTAAGTCATATCTGACTCTTTGTGACCTCCAGGACTGCAGCACAACAGGCTGCCTTGTCCATCACCAACACCCAGAGCTTGCTCAAACTCATGTCCATCGAGTCAGTGATGTCATCCAACCATCTCCTCCTCTGTCGTCCCCTTCTCCTCCTGCCTTCCCTTCTTTCCCAGCATCAGGGTCTTTTCCAATGAGTCAGTTCTTCGAATCAGGTGGCCAAAGTATTGGAGTTTCAGCTTCAGTCATTCCTTCCGATAAATAATCAGGACTGATTTCCTTTAGGACTGACTGATTTGATCTCCTTGCAGTCCAAGGGACTCTCAAGAGTCTTCTCCAACACCACAGGGTCTTCTCCAACACCACAGAGAATCCCCTACATAAGAAGAAAGTAGGGACCAAGGAACATGGTAAAGGCATAGCCAGAATATTACAGAAATGGCAATGACAGAAGGTTGTATCAGAAACAAGACTACCACGTTGGTGGGAGAATTGGAATGTAAAACAAGTAATGGATAGTAAATTTGGGAAGATCAGTTAGGGCCTGTTTAAGAAATATCTTTAAATTTAGACTGAGGCATTTTAATTGGGCTCTTAAGGTTTAATTTAACAACAAGGATATAATGCTTGTGCAATAGGACTTCTGAATGTTTCCTTCTTGCTTATTTAGTAGAGTTTTTAATCACTCTATTAATATATAATAAGCATACAAAAATTTCCACATTTAAAAGTGTATTTACTGATAAATCTGATATATGTTTTGTGGCTTTGGACCAATCATCATAGATAATGACTGCATGCATTACTCTAAAAAATTTCTTTTCTCCTTTGTGTTCTTACCTTCAAGAACCTCCCCACTCTGATGTCCACTCTCTCCCTGACCCCCACATACCACTAACTCCTCACCCCACCCCACTCCCCAACTTCACAGGCACCACTGATTTGCTTTCTATCACTGCAGATTAGACATTAGCTAGAGATTTCAAGCTGTTGTGTGCTCTTTTTAGTCTGGTTTATTTCAGTTATAATTATTTTGAGATTCAGCAATCTACTTGCACATGTCAATATTCATTCATTCTTATTGCTTAGCAGGATTTTAATTGAAAAGGATGTTGGAATTGCAAAGAGACTATTGAAAGTCTGAGTCAGGATAATGCTTTCCCTTGAAGATCTTCCAATTGGTTAAGAAGAGTTAGAACTGATACAATCAGAGGACAATAAGAGGCTAAGGCATAAAATATTGGACAAAAGTGAGTGTGTTGCGAGCTGGAATAATCTGGGAATAGAATAAGATAGGAAATGAATCTTGAAAAAAAAGTAAATGTTGATGGACTGAAAAGAAAAATATCCATGAATAAAGAAATAGAATGAGTTAAAGGATGGAGTTTGAAATTAGTATGTACATGCTAAGTTGCTTCAGTCATGTCCAACTTTTTGCGATCCTGTGGACTGTATCCCACCAGGCTCCTCTGTACATAGGTTTTCTCCAAGTGAGAATAATGGAGTGGGTTGCCATGCCCTCCTCCAGGGGATCTTCCTAACCAAAGGATTGAACACACATCTCTCATGTCTCCTGAAGTTAGTTTGAATAGTAAAAGATATAACATTAATTTTATTCTGGAAAAAATGGATACCAAAAAAAAAAAAAAAAAAAGGAAATAACAGGTTTTGGTCAATGTTATTGGGAATGATGTATTTCCTGCCGTCGAAGCCAAGAAAAATATTCTTCAGAGGAAAAATCAACAGGAAGTGAGAACAGTCTGTCTATAAAGAAGGAGGCACTTTTTGTGATCTTATTAATGTTTCTTCACCAAAACTGATTCATGAAGTTTATCATTTTGACAATAGATCAGGAGTTTATTGCATGTTCAGTGGGGAGGACTGGGAATTTTAGAGTCTCCAGTATGACTAGGTTGTTGTTTGGTCAAATCAGAGCTTTCTCTTTTTAACAAATGAACAATTGTGAAATTTACAACCTTGTATTTCTTTTCCTGAGGCCAACTGTTGGGCTTCTCAAGTCATTTTTCTACATTATCATTTGGGAAAATATCCCTCTGGACCATGATGGAGATTTGGCTGCTAATGGTACCTTTAAGGGCAGCATTCCTTGTGGAATTATTGACAGGGTGATTTTCTTTAGCTAACAGGATTTTGTGTGCAAGCCTGAATTTTGTTCCAATCAGTGTTTTGGAAAAACCCGAGAAATTGTTTGATGAAGTCACCTAGAGATTGCTCGAGGCTGAGCATGTAGTAGGTTAGTGGGCTGATCTCCTAGAGATCTTTCAGGATTTCCCTATTAGCAGGTTTTATGCAATTATGGGCTCCCCAGGTGGCACTAGGGGTAAAGAACCGGCCTGCCAATTCAGAAGACAGTCTTCTTTGTTAGAAACAATATTAAATAATATTATTTTTAGCTGACAGGCAGGTGCATGGTAAGTGAATGGAAAGAGGAAACTGAAAGGTGGCTGTCAGGTGTTTGGTGTGGCTTGAGACACATATGGGCACAGTTCCCAAGACCACATTCATCCAGTCATAGAGGAAAGGTTTAACTGTTTTCAGACTGATCCTTGGAATGGCAGCCACTTGCCCCTCTCCTCTTGAACTAAAGACTTTTTCCAACTTCAGTGTGTTTTTGCCTTGAGATAACTACAATAACTCAGAGTTCAATGCAACTTATCTCTGTACAAAGGTGGATTAATATTTATTACTCCTTTTTGACATGTTGCCAGTTCTAAGCTGCCAGGTCATTGAATCAACTTATTTATGTACAATGATGTTGATTCTCCTTTCTTTACTAGCCAAACAAAAATTTTTTTCAAGGTCTTAATGTCCTTTGTTGATCACAATCAACAGCTAGAGACATCACTCTGTCAGAAAAAAATGGGGAGGGGTAATTGTATCAAATATTCTCAAGCACAAATAGTTTCCTTCAAAATGCTTGAACCTTGGCTCACCTTTCTTCTGCTACACTGAATCCTCTTTGAGTTCTTTCCATTGTGTCCCCTGATTCATTTTAAATAATCAACAAATATAGTCCTCACTCCCTTCATGGGCTGTCCCTCCTTTTCCATTGCTTTATCTTTCCTTCAACACTTTTTTCCATGGAGAATAGTTTCTGGGTAGACTTTTTCACTTACAGCTCATAAACTACAAAGCAGACTCCCCAAGATGGAAACTACCTCACTGAACACTGTTCATAAATTCCTACAACATCACCATTTCTATTTACTTTCATCTCTATTTCTCCATCATTAACAAGAATTGATTGCTGTACATTCTTAACAATAATTCTTCTTTTAAAATTATCTATTAAAAACCTTACTGCTGGTGTTTCTCCTTATTTTCTGTCATTTGTTATCTCAAAATGAATTCTTAGAATTAGACACTCCAGTAGAAACAGGAATATTTTCCTTGATAAGCTTGATACTCACCCTCTTGGGATTAAGCAGATCCATAATCCTATATGGATAATATCACTGTGCTAGATATAAAATGGCCACATGATCTGTGCAGCTCCGCCCATAAAGGGCTAGAGTCCACCTCTCTACTTCTTAAACTGGACTGGTAGGCGATTTGCTTTGACCATAGAATATAGTAAAAGCATTGCTGAGTGAATTCCCAGCCTAGACCTTAAGATGCCTTCTGCTCTTGCCCTTTAGGAAAGCACACGTCTTATGAACAAGCTCCATCTACCCTGATGAACTAATACAATTATGTAAAATTTAAAATAAAATAAAATTTAAAAAAATGCAAAAAAAAAAAAAAGAAAATTAGATTACAGAAGCCAATCACCAAAATTGAGGTTGTTCTATATCATCCATCTTCAATCCAGCCTCCAGATTACTAAAATCACATTAGTGAGCCAAGGCAAGATCAACAGAAAATCTGTCCAGCAGAGCCTAACACAAATTGCTGGCCCACAGACTGAGTTCACGCATGAATGTTGTTATAAGCTGCTAAGTTTAGGGGCGATTTGTAGCATGGCAATACACAACAGATAGAAACACATTAGTAATTTAGAAAGCAGATATTTTTCAGGTTTTAGAAAAGTAAGTTCAAAAATATAAAAAAATCAAGTACATTCTAAAAACTTGCAGATAGGAAAATCAAAATCACACATAATAATCAAATGACTTAGATATTTTACCAGTAATTGAAAAAAAGGACAATGGAGTAGAGTTTTCAAAGAATTGAAGGAAAAAGCCTTAAATCTTAGGATTTTATATCCTATCAAGTTGTCATTTACATTTCAGGATATAAAAAAATATATATGCATTCAGTTCAGTTCAGTTCAGTCGCTCACTTGTGTCTGACTCTTTGCGATCCCATGAATTGCAGCACGCCAGGCCTCCCTGTCCATCACCAACTCCCGGAGTTCACTCAGACTCCCATCCATTGAGTCAGTGATGCCATCCAGCCATCTCATCCTCTGTCGTCCCCTTCTCCTCCTGCCCCCAACCCCTCCCAGCATCAGAGTCTTTTCCAATGAGTCAACTCTTCACATGAGGTGGCCAAAGTATTGGAGTTTCAGCTTTAGCATCAGTCCTTCCAATGAACACCCTGGGCTGATCTCCTTTAGGATAGACTAGTTGGATCTCCTTGCAGTCCAAGGGACTCTCAAGAGTCTTCTCCAACACCACAGTTCAAAAGCATCAGTTCTTCGGCGCTCAGCTTTCTTTATAGTCCAACTCTCACATCCATACATGACCACTGGAAAAACCATACCCTTGACTAGACGGACCTTTGTTGGCAAAGTAATATCTCTGCTTTTCAATATACTATCAAGGTTGGTCATAACTTTCCTTCCAAAGAGTAATTGTCTTTTAATTTCATAGCTAAAATCACCATCTGCAGTGATCTTGGAGCCCCAAAAAAGTAATACATCAGTTTTCCTTAAATGATGACTTAATGGCAAACTTTTTCATCCTTGATGCTTTAAAATTTCACTATAATAGATCTCTTGATTTCTTTCCTCTTGGAACTCTAATTAGATCTTTTGTTGCAACTCCATGTTTTAAGTTTTAAAGACCATTTCTTTATTCTTTTGCCAGAGAACTTCTTAGCTTACTTCCAGATCACTTGTTTGATTAGCTGTGTTTATTTGAATATTCAGCCCATTTGTTCACTTCAGTTTTTCCAAGATATATAGTTGGTTCCTTCTCATGATCATTTATCCTTGTTTCAAACAAGATTATTATAAGATTAAATGTATTAAGATTCTGGCTTAATTTCAGTGATTTGTTTTCTTATTGTCTGTGCTTCTGTTATGTACTGGCTTTCCACATGTTTAAGCAGTGACACCATTTATTGTACAAATAGCAGAATACATAATCTGAGCAGGCACTGTTTTTAGATACTTTATATAGTCCTTAATCCTTTTATTTGGACAGTTCAGTTCAGTGTCGTCCCCTTTTCCTCCTGTCCCCAATCCCTCCCAGTATCAGAGTCTTTTCCAATGAGTCAACTCTTCACATGAGGTGGCCAAAGTACTGGAGTTTCAGCTTTAGCATCATTCCTTCCAAAGAAAACCCAGGGCTGATCTCCTTTAGAATGGACTGGTTGGATCTCCTTGCAGCCCAAGGGACTCTCAAGAGTCTTCTCCAACACCACAGTTCAAAAGCATCAATTCTTCAGCACTCAGCTTTCTTTACAGTCCAACTCTCACATCCATACATGACTACTGGAAAAACCATAGCCTTGACTAGATGGACCTTTGTTGGCAAAGTAATGTCTCTGCTTTTTAATATGCTGTCTAGGTTGGTCATAACTTTCCTTCCAAGGAGTAAGCATCTTTTAATTTCATGGCTGCAGTCACCATCTGCAGTGATTTTGGAGCCTAAAAAATAAAGTCTGACACTGTTTCCACTGTTTCCCCACATATTTCCCATGAAGTGATGGGACCAGATGCTATGATCTTAGTTTTCTGAATGTTGAGCTTTAAGCTAACTTTTTCACTCTCCACTTTCACTTTCATCAAGAGGCTTTTTAGTTCCTCTTCACTTTCTGCCATAAGGGTGGTGTCATCTGCATATCTGAGGTCATTGATATTCCTCCCGCCAATCTTGATTCCAGCTTATGTTTCTTCCAGCCCAGCGTTTCTCATGATGTATTCTGCATATAAGTTAAATAAGCAGGGTGACAATATACAGCCTTGACGTACGCCTTTTCCCATATATGCATTATATAACTTTAAGTGGAGTCTGAGCCAAATCCTATAATCAAAGACAAAGTTTCTGTAATGAAACCAAAGGCTTTAGATTTCAGAAGGTTGAATGAGTTTTCAATGAGGCATTCTAAACAAGGGGCTTCCCAGGTGGTGCTAGTGGTAAAGAACCCAACTGACATTGCAGGAGACATAAGAGATCCCTGGGTCAATCCCTGGGTCAGGAAGATGCCCTGGAAGGAAGGTATAGAAACCCTCTCCAGTATTCTTGCCTGGAGAATCCCCATGGACAGAGGAACCTAGTGGGCAACAGTCCATGGGACATGACTGAAGCGACTTAGCATGCATACACTCACATCCTAAACAAGAGAAAGAAGAAGTTTAAGAGATGACACAATAGATCTATGAAGTTTATGCAGTCAAATGAATAAGACTAAACACCTTGGTAAAATTTATTTCTGTCTTAGAAAAATACCAAAGGTAAAGTAGGTGAACCATAAAATTGAGGGTAGTCATCAATTAGATCCATTAAACTATGATTTACTTAACAAATAATGAACTGTAACTTGCTTTCAATGATCAAGCTCACTATTTTTTTTTTTTTTCTTTTACAAACACTTACATGTCCTCAAAGCCTCACACAGCCTGAACAGTAAGATGTTTGTTTAAGTTGTTTTTTGGAAACTTGGAGTCAGCTGTTTCCAGTTTGAACTTGAGTCTGTTAAGACAGGTTGACCACCAACCTTCCCACTGGGCAATTGTAGTTCCTCAGCCCTGGTAGTTTGAAAGAGGAAAGGCGAGGATGTGACTTCCAGAAGTTAATCCATCTCCTCCTGTTTTCCTTCAGTTCAGTTCAGTTCAGATTCTTTGCGACCCCATGAATTGCAGCACGCCAGGCCTCCCTGTCCATCACCAACTCCCAGAGTTCACTCAGACTCACGTCCATCGAGTTGGTGATGCCATCCAGCCATCTCATCCTCTGTCATCCCCTTCTCCTCCTGCCCCCAATCCCTCCCAGCATCAGAGTCTTTTCCAATGAGTCAACTCTTCGCATGGCCTCGCATGAGGTGGCCTGTTTTCCTTAGCTACTTCTAAACAAGGGCTTTTGCACTGCTCTGATTTTCTTTCTTAAAAAGTGGCAGGAACTGACACTGTGTTTTGTTGGGTTTTTTTTCCTCACCTCCAGGTTGGATCCTACTCCAGGTAAAAGCCACGCCATCTTCATACAGTCACCTCAGGGATTTCTCCGATTTTCTATTTTTTCCTGATGTTTTTCCTATGGGCTAGCTAATCTTGGAGAAGGGAATCAGGAATTATCTTAAATCAGCATTTGGACAGGAAGAGAAAACAAAATTAAAATTCAATTACAACTTTCTTCACTTTTTCTATGTGCCATTCTATATTGTCACTCTTGCTCAATTAGGTTTCTTAAACTTATTTCTCTTATTGAGATTTCTGGACCCAAGGTTATGAACACTTTTAAGGCTTTTGATACACACTGTCAAATTGCCATGAAATATTTAAATTTACAATATAGCTGTTAATGAAAGTGTTTATTTCCCCAGCCTAGGGCTAACACTGGATAGGTAGTATTTACATTTTTTCTGATTTAATAAATCATAATTTTAGTTTTTCCTTGTGATGACAAACACTTTTATAAGTTTACTGTTTAGTCACTAAGTCATTTTTGACTTTCACAACCCCATGGACTCTAGCCTGCCAGGAACTTCTGCCCGTGGGATTTCCTAGGTAAGAATACTGGAATGGGTTACCATTTCCTTCTCCAGGGGATATTCCCAACCCAGGGATTGAACCCACATCTCTTGTGTCTCCTGCACTGGCACGTGGATGCTTAACCATTGAGCCAGTGTTGGAAAGCCCTATAAATTTATTGGCCATCTGTGTTCTTTATTATTGCATTTTCACATTATAAGTTTTGCCCACTCTTTCTTTTTTCTTATTGAACTAGCAATACTAATTTATAAACGAATTAATATTAATATCTAATTAATAAATTAGAAAGTACTAACATTACCTCTTGAGAAACCTATATGCAGGTCAGGAAGCAACAGTTAGAACTGGACATGGAACAACAGACTGGTTACAAATAGGAAAAGGAGTACATCAAGGCTGTATATTGTCACCCTTCTTATTTAACTTCTATGCAAAGTACCATGAGAAATGCTGGGCTGGAAGAAGCACAAGCTGGAATCAAGATTGCTAGGAGAAATATCAATAACCTCAGATATGCAGATGACACCACCCTTACGGCAGAAAGTGAGGAAGAACCAAAGAGCCTCTTGATGAAAGTGAAAGAGAAGAGTGAAAATGTTGGCTTAAAACTCAACATTCAGAAAACGAAGATCATGGCATCTGGTTCCATCACTTCATGGGAAATAGATGGGGAAAGAGTGGAAACAGTGTCAGACTTTATTTTGGGGGGCTCTAAAATCACTGCAGATGGTGATTGCAGCCATGAAATTAAAAGATGCTTACTCCTTGGAAGGAAAGTTATGACCAACCTAGACAGCATATTAAAAAGCAGAGACATTACTTTGCCAACAAAGGTCCGTCTAGTCAAGGTTATGGTTTTTCCAGTGGTCATGTATGGATGTGAGACTTGGACTGTGAAGAAAGCTGAGTGCTGAAGAATTGATGCTTTTCAACTGTGGTGTTGGAGAAGACTCTTGAGAGTCCCTTGGACTGCAAGGAGATCCAACCAGTCCATCCTGAAGGAGATCCATCCTGGGTGTTCATTGAAAGGACTGATGTTCAAGCTGAAACTCCAATACTTTGGCCAACTGATGAGAAGAGTTGACTCACTTGGAAAAGACCCTGATGTTGGGAAAGATTGAAGGCAGGAGGAAAGGGGACGACAGAAGATGAGGTGGCTGGATGGCATCACTGACTTGATGGACATGGGTTTGGGTGGACTCCAGGAGTTGGTGATGGACAGGGAGGCCTGGCGTGCTGCAGTTCATCGAGTCGCAAGGAGTCAGACATGACTGAGCGACTGAACTGAACTGAACTGAACTGAACATTACATAGGAGAAGGCAATGGCACCCCACTCCAGCACTCTTGCCTGGAAAATCCCATGGATGGAGGAGCCTGGAAGGCTGCAGTCCATGGGGTCACTGAGGGTAGGACACGACTGAGCAACTTCACTTTCACTTTTCACTTTCATGCATTGGAGAAGGAAATGGCAACCCACTCCAGTGTTCTTCCCTGGAGAATCCCAGGGATGGGGGAGCCTGGTGGGCTGCCGTCTATGGGGTCACACAGAGTCGAACACGACTGAAGTGACTTAGTAGCAGTAGCAGCAGTAACATTACCTAGTGATAATTTCTTTGCTTCTTCTGGTTTCTCTCTACAACTCTCTAGCAACAAAAGGCACATGGTGACAACTGAGAATGTGTAATACTTTGAAATGTCCTTCATCTTAATTACAAATACATTTTTTAATATTTTCACTTTTTCAAGCATTTGTTCATGTTCTGTAAATAGATTTTACCCATCACCCTATTAACTCTTTTTTTCAATAAAATATATGAATTGACACATTGTGAATTTATCTCCTTGATCTTTAAACTGAGCATTTTTTTTCTCTTGCTTAAATTATTTGTACCTTTACCTTATGTTATTATGTTCTAACATCTTCTGTGCACGCTACTGTGCAGGCAACAGTGTTTCATTGTATTTTGCCTTCGCTTGTCCTGTGTCACAGGAAATGCTGTACTATTCATGGTTTCATAGCCTGAACTACCTGAAATATCTTGTTGATGTGAGGAACCGTTATATGAAGAACAATATATTCTGCTCGTTTACTGATGGTTCAGGCATGGGGTAGTGGATGGCAGGTTTTCGGATCAGGATTTTTTAAATGTTATGGCAAACTTTGCAGATTTCTCACTGGTTATACCTGGGCTGCCACGTTACTCTTGCTCCTCATCCTTGTGCATCCTCGTTCCCCCACCTTCCATCACCCCTGATTATCAGTCGTCTGTCAGCTATACTGTTCTTACTACAGTTAATATTTTTGGCACTTCTACTATAAGCAGGAACCACATGTAAACTCTCATTTTAAAATCTACCACTCTATGTTTGTTTCTTTATTGTGTTGATGGTTTCCTTTTTAAAATTCATCCCACCTGTTCTTCAGCTTCAGTGTGGTTCAGTTTCATGTATAAAATCTTCACCAAAAAAAAGAGCCATCTGTCTTTCTGGTTTATACCTTTGGTTTATTTCCTGGTTCTCTACAACCTTTGGTTTATTTTCTCATTTTTCCTACTGTCATTACTGCTGAAACTCAGAGGACTATCTCCTGGGTCATGAATAATATTGATAGCTCAATGTCACTGATGTTTGGTAGAGGTCTGAATTTGTGCATAAGATTATTTTAGAAGTGACTATTTTTAAGTTTATGCATCAAAAGAGTGTTCTACTTGTTCTGAATTAACCAAGATCTCAAAATAGTTTCAAACCACTCTATATGCAGAGGGTACTTGAACTAAATCCTGCCCCAAATGCCTTTCTCATGCATAAGGCCTAAGTAAAAATGTGTTTATTTTAAAATTGTTACAGTTGTGAAACATTGTTTGGACCCTGCTACATCTACCTACTCACAGGGAAATAAACCGTTATGGTCTATTTGAAATGAAATTTTTCTTTCTTGAAGGAAGTAGGATGGCAGGTCCCTCACTCCCTGCATGCACAGAGAGAACCAGCATAGCCAGCAGGCTTTCCTTTCCCTATTGGTAAATGTCAAGAAGCTGTCTGACATTTAGTAATTGTGCAATCCCTCACTACAGATGATTTATTGTATTACCAGGTGTCTCCTCATCCAGCAACTGTCCTTCTTTCTATTCCCAGTGGAGAGCATGACTGCTACCTCAGATTCATATATTTAGCCTTGTCCACACCACACCATGTTAGAAGGGCCCTTGATGAGGTTTCCTCCAAAACCTGCAGTCAGTTTTCCCAATGGGCTAGAGAGGGCTATCCCTCTCATGTTCTTTATTGGCCCAGATGTATCTGGAGGTTTCAGTAGACCTTAAAATATAAAGTGAAAGAAAATGTAAGTGAAAAGATTGAACCCAGGTCTCCTGCATCGCAGGCAGATTCTTTACCATCTGAGCCACCAGGGAAACCCCAAAAACATAAAAGTTAGGGAAAACAAGATTTACGGCATATGACTTCCTGTTGCTATGCCTCCCTTTTCAAAATGTATACTGGAGTAAGGAGAGAAAAAGGCTTTGAGATTTTTACTTTTTCTCTATTGTGCATTGTTATATCCCAGATAAAATGGCAAAAGAAGTGTCCTTTTTACGGTGGTGATCAAGACATTTCATATATAAAAATGCAGATGTGTGTGTGTATGTGTGTGTGTATGCATGCATGCTAAGTCATTCAGTCATGTCCCACTCTTTGCACCCCTGTGGACTGTAGCCCACCAATCTCCTCTGTCCATGGGATTCTCAAGGCAAGAATACTGGAGTGGGTTGCCACGCCCTCCTTCAGGGGATCTTCCCTCTTCAGGGAGCAAACCCCCATTTCTTATGTCTTCTGCATTGACAGATGGGTTCTTTACCACTAGCCCCATCTGGGAAGACTCCAAAATGTGGGAGTTCTGCTTAAGTAGAAGCCTTGTGAGAATATCACTCTTATACTGAGAAAAAAAAAAGTTTTGCAATATTCAAAATCATACGTTTATTTCAGCTCATTGGAGAAATGCAATCAAAGGCAATGAGGTGAGCTGAATTCTAGAGATCATCAAGCCCTTCCAAGGAGAGATGAGACCTAAGAAATCCTGTTTTGGCAGAGCACAGGGCACTAAAGTGGCAGCCCTAGTGTGAGTAAGAGGAACATGACTGAAATTCTAACAAATTCGTAAAGGCTGTGTGTGGGCTAATATGACAGTTTAGAAATCCCTGGGATCCCAAGACATAAGAGACACACAGATTTATTCAGCAGATTGTCTCCTTGAGCTGCATCCTCTGACTTCTGAGAATGATTTGACATAGATTGCAACAATATTCTTTTAGAGCTGTCTCCTAGAGTAATGGAAATAAAAGCAATAATAAACAAATGGGACCTAATTAAACTTAAAAGCTTTTGCACAGTCAAGGAAACCATAAACAAAACAAAAAGATAAAATACAGAATGAGGGAAAATATTTGCAATGTTACCAACAACGGATTCATTTTCAAAATATACAAATAACACATAAAGCTTAACATCAAAAAAGCAAATAACCCAATTAAAATAAAAAAGGACTGTTCTATACATCAGTGTCTCTTTTGCTGTCTCGTACACAGGGTTATTGTTAACATCTTTCTAAATTCCATATATATGCGTTAGTATACTGTATTGGTGTTTTTCTTTCTGGCTTACTTCACTCTGTATAATAGGCTCCAGTTTCATCCACCTCATTAGAACTGATTCAAATGTATTCTTTTTAATGGCTGAGTAATGCTCCATTGTGTATATGTACCACTGCTTTCTTATCCATTCATCTGCTGAGGGGCATCTAGGTTGCTTCCATGTCCTGGCTATTATAAACAGTGCTACGATGAACATTGGGGTACACGTGTCTCTTTCAATTCTGGTTTCCTCAGTGTGTATGCCCAGCAGTGGGATTGCTGGATCATAAGGCAGTTCTATTTCCAGTTTTTTAAGGAATCTCCACATTGTTCTCCATAGTGGCTGTACTAGTTTGCATTCCCACCAACAGTGTAAGAGGGTTCCCTTTTCTCCACACCCTCTCCAGCATTTATTGCTTGTAGACTTTTGGATCGCAGCCATTCTGACTGGTGTGAAATGATACCTCATAGTGGTTTTGATTTGCATTTCTCTGATAATGAGTGATGTTGAGCATCTTTTCATGTGTTTGTTAGCCATCTGTATGTCTCTTTAGTCTTTTGGACTCTGTGGGAGAGGGAGAGGGTGGGATGATTTGGGAGAATGGCATTGAAATATGTATAATATCATATATGAAATGAGTCGCCAGTCCAGGTTCGATGCATGATACTGGATGCTTGGGGCTGGTGCACTGGGACGACCCAGAGGGATGGTATGGGGAGGGAGGAGGGAGGAGGGTTCAGGAAGGGGAACACATGTATACCTGTGGCAGATTCATTTTGATATATGGCAAAACCAATACAATATTGTAGAGTTAAATAAAATAAAATTTTTTAAAAAAAGAAGAAAAAATAAACAAATAAATAAATAAAAAAAGACTGACGATCTAAATAGACATTTCTCCAAAGAAGACTTACACATGGCCAATAGGCACAAGAAAAGATACTCAACAGTGCTAATTATTAGAAAAATGCAAGTCAAAATGTCCATGAGGTATCACCTCACACCAGTCAGAATACCCATTTTCAAAAAGGCTATGAATAATAAATGCTGGAGAGGGTGTGGAGAAAAAGGAACACTTCTACACTGTTAGTGGGAATGTAAATTGGTCCAACCATTATGATGAACAGCATGGAGAGTCCTTAAATACTAAAAATAAAACTATCATATAATCCAATGACCCCATTCCTAGGCATGTATCTGGTGAGTGAAGTCGTTCATTTGTGTCTGACTCTTTGGACTGTAGCCTAACAGGCTCCTCCTTCCATGGGATTTTCCAGGCAAGAATACTGGAGTGGGTTGCCATTTCTGGAGAGAACAATAATTCAAAAAGATACATGGCCCCAGTGTTCATAGCAGCTAGCCAAGACATGGAAGCAACCTAATGTCCATCAACAGATGAATATGAATAAAGATGTGATATATATACACAATGGAATATAATTCAACCATAAAAGAGAATGAAATAATGTTATTGCAGCAACATGGATGGACCTAGAGATTATCATACTAAGAGAAGTCAGATAGAGAAGACAAATATGATACCTCTTATATGTAAAATACTAAAAAAAGTGATACAAATGAATTTATTTAAAAAACAGAAATAGAATCCATTTGAAAACAAACTTCTGGTTACCAAAGGGGAAAGGGAGTGGGAGTTTGGGATTAAATTATACATGCTACTACATATATGACCAACCTAGACAGCATATTAAAAAGCAGAGACAATGCTTTGTCAACAAAGTTCTGTCTAGTCAAGACTATGGTTTTTCGAGTAGTCATGTATGGATGTGAGAGTTGGACTATAAAGAAAGCTGAGCACTGAAGAATTGATGCTTTTGAACTATGGTCCCTTGGACTGCAAGGAAATCCAAGAAGTCAATCCTAAAAGAGATCAGTCCTGGGTATTCATTGGAAGGACTGATGTCAAGGCTGAAACTCCAATACTTTGGCCACCTGATGCAAAGAGCTGACTCATTTGAAAAGACCCTGATATTGGGAAAGATTGAAGCAGGAGGAGAAGGGGCCAGCAGAGGATAAGATGGTTAGATGGCATCACCGACTCAATGGACATGAGTTTGGATAAACTCCGGGAGTTGGTGATGGACAGGGAGGCCTGGCATGCTGCGGTTCATGGGGTCGCAAAGAGTTGGATACAACTGAGCGACTGAACTGAACTACATATAAAATAGATAAAATAGATAACAAACAAGGACCTACTATATAGTGCAAGGAACTATACTTATAGTATCTTGCAACGACCTATAATGAAGAGATTCTAAAAAACTATATGTATATGTAGAACTGAATCACTTAGCTGTATACTTGATGATAACACAACATCATAAATAAACAATATTTCAATTTAAACAATTTCAAAAGTATACTTGCAATGAGAAACCTTTCCCTACAAGTCAAAATAAATATAAATTTAAATATTAATTTAAACTAATACTTTTATTAATGTGCACATCCCAACAACTTTCAGCAGTGCTATTATGAATTGCTATAATTTTTGCCAACATAGCTAAATAAATTTTTATTTTTCTATTAGAAAGATTAAGAACATTTACCTAGTTCTTCCGTCTTAAATTAATTGCCTCTTCACTTTTTTTATTTTTGTGTTAGGTTATTTCTTTTTCTTAATGATTTGTACACTGAATTATATAATAAGAACTGTATATTAATTTTTCTCTAACACAAGGCATATATTTAATATTTGATTATGTTGACTTAAATAAATACAAAGATTATTAATTTTTTCTGATACAATTTTGTCTTTATTGGATCTAATGTATGAGATGAGTGTATAGTTTTTTTAGAGTTAAGATGATCAGAAAATAACAGAAAAATTGCAAAATATTTTTTAAATATTTTAAAAATTACAAGATCAACCCCAGCCATTACAATTCAATTTCATCAAATATATTTGTTTATGTGTTTGCAGTCCTGATATTTTTCTAAAATAATTCAGCCTTTCGTGTCAGTTGTCTATAAAAATATAACTCTATGTCTGCACAACTGAGACCTAAAACTATACTTTATAATTTTATATTAACACTATTTTAAAACCATGATAAAATCAAGAATATCGTATCAACCTAGTCTAAGTACTGACCAAATTTTAGGATATTACTTGAACTATTTTTGCATTTTTATCCCATTTACTAAAACATTTCCATTGTTTAGAGTCCTATAGTTTCATTAGCAAGTCTTTTTTTCTTATATAAATTCTTGTATAGCAACATCATAAACATGGCCATTAACTTGATTAAAAGTTAAAGTCCTGTATTTGTATGATACACTTCAGCAGAAAATCTTTCCTTAAGGAAATGACATTTATATGGGAATAATATTTTTTCTAGAAATCCTTCAATTCTATTTTTTCCAGAATGATATTAGCAATGGCTTAGTTGTTATATACAATAAGGACAGAAATTAAAATTCCAGTATGCATTGCTGTTAGGTATTGGGATTCAGTTCAAAGGACTGCTGACTTTCGAACTCAGGGAAACCTTGTTTAACATAGAGTCAAGAGGACTGTAGCAAAATATAACAAAGGTAATATACAAGGAATGACAAAGGGACAGAGTTTTGGTCTATGTTTTGGCCAGTGATGTGGTGGAGATAGGGAGAAGATACAGAAAGCAAGTAGACTAGGCACTAGTGATGTAGTCCAAATCCTGGGTGACAAACATAGCACTTCTCTTTGTAGAAACTTAGTGGACAAGCATATCACAAACCGAAGATAGGTGCTCCATCCACAAACTCTAAATTCACAACATAGTGGCATAGTGCCACCCACAGAAGACTGCTCTCCAGGATGCAAACCAAAAATCAGCAAGGACATTAAATACTCTGCTGTCATAGTTACTTGCCGTTGTGCTCCCCAGGCTTCCCAGAAAGCTCAGTGGTAAAGAATCTGCCTGCCAATGCTGGAGGTCCAGGAGATGCAGGTTGGATTCCTGGGTCAGGAAGATCCCCTGGAGGAGGAAACGGCAACTCACTCCAGTATTTTGCTTCGACAATCCCATGGAGAGACGAACCTGGAGCGCTACAGTCCATGGGGTCACAAAGTTAGACATGACTGAGTGACTGACCGCATGAGCACGTGCTCGCTGGGAACACAGACTCAAGAGGTCCAGTGATGAACACTTTGGGCCCCCTGCTGTTCTAAATCAGTGGTTTGCAACTAGGTGCAATTTTGCCTTCTGGGGGATATTTGGCAATATCTGGAAACACTTTTGGTTGTCACTCCTGGAAGACAGCATGCTACTGACATCTAGTGGGTATAAAGGCCAGACATGCCTCTATGCATCCTACAATATATATGCCAGTCCCCTACCGTAAAGAATTGTGTGGGCAGAAAGGTCAATTAGTGCCGAGGTTAGAATCCCTCATCTAGATGAAGGAAAGCCAACAGGTTCACTGGTAACTCCAGGCCTTGTTGTTCCCCTGCAGGAAAAATACGAAGAGGATCATCCTATGGTTCAAACATGCCAACCACCACCCAGAATTTGATGTTAGGAATCATGGCCTTTATCGTCCTAAGAAACTGAGGTCCAGTCCAGAGACATCAAGCTGCCCAAAATCACATGTTGCATCAAGAAGAGAAAGAGGCCTTGTACTGATGAACCTATCTGCAGGTAAAGGATGGAGATGCAGATGGAGAGAACAGACTTGTGGACACAGCAAAGAAAGGAGCTGATGCTGCTGTTAAGTCGCTTCAGTCGTGTCCAACTCTGTGTGACCCCATCGACGGCAGCCCACCAGGCTCCCCCATCCCTGGGATTCTCCAGGGAAGAACACTGGAATGGGTTGCCATTTCCTTCTCCAATGCATGAAAGTGAAAAGTGAAAGTGAAGTCGCTCAGTCGTGTCCGACTCTTCACAACCCCATGGACTGCAGCCTACCAGGCTCCTCCGTCCATGGGATTTTCCAGGCGAGAGTACTGGAGTGGGGTGCCAAATTGAAAAAGTAGCATTGACATATACACTACCATGTGCAAAATAGCTAGCTAGTGGGAAGCTGCTGTATAACACAGGGAACCCAGCCGGGCGCTCTGTACCTACCCAGAGGAGTGGGCTGGTGGTTTAGGGGGTCGGGAGGTAGGCTCAAGAGGGAGGGGATATATAGTTATGACTGACTTCTCTTGTGTGACAGAAAACAATACAACTTTTTAAAACAATTATCTTCCAATTAAAAAAAAAAAGAAATAGGCCTAGAACTCAGATATTACAGTTCTTCCATTTGGCACTTTTATTTCCAAAATATGTGCCCTGCATTTAAAAGGCTGTTAAGAAATGGACAGGTCAAGAGAGCGACCTAGAGATGGTTCTGGTCTCAGGGAAGATGAAACAGGACTAGGGAACAGGTGAGCCTTTCCACCAGCGAGTTGCCTTACCAATGAGGCAGTCTACCAACAGGGGGCGCACAGCTATCTTCTTGAAAAAAATTGTCAATCAGCCTGTTACCAGGAAGATAAATCTTAACAATCCACAGACCCTGTCATTGAAGACAACTTGTTTTGGAACTTCTTAGAACTTTAAGATGCTAATTTACTTCAAGTTGACAGCTGTATAAGAGGGAGATGACAGTCACAATCTTGTTTTTTTAAATGACACTTTATTCTGTATTAGCTTTAGTATGATCGAAAGCATGGGAATTGAGGTAAATATCCAGACTTTTGAAAGCACAGAGTGGCCAAACCAAGTGTTCAGTTCCTGAAAAAATAACTCAAGCCCTTAATCCTATGGCATATTTAATAGAGCCACAATAATGAGTTAATATGGGATTACATCTTAGAGAAGACGAAGACGACTACGGCTAGATTTAGAATTATTTTGGCAGATAAACTAGTGAATAGATTTTAGACATCAGAGATCTAGCTCTGTTAAATAAAAAAAATCTGAAGAAATTTCAAGAGTGGAGTGCAGACAGAAAGAACAGGTTTGATCTGGGATCAAAGTGCTGTGTTCCACTGAAGAAAAAAAAAAAGAAAAAGAGGCTGTAAATTGTCTGGGTATGAGAATGGAAGTGATGTGCAATGCATAGACTGCAGGCAACATTAGCATTCATTTTGAATTTTGAACTAAGTTTAAAAGCATATAAACAACAGAGAAAATAGCTTCTTGATGTTATGTGGTATCCCTTTGTCATAATAAACTTTTTAAATCAAGCATTACAGACGTTTTTTATTCTATTGACATATAGTTGATTTGTAATGTTGTGTTAATTTCTGCTGTACAGCAAACTGATTCTGTTATATATACATATATTCTTTTTCATATTCTTTCCATTATGGTTTATCATAGGATATTGAATATAGTTTCCTGTACTATTCAGTAGGACCTTGTTGCCTATCTATTCTACATATAATAGTCTGCATCTGCTAACCCCAAATTCTCAATCTTGCCTTCCCCAACCTGAAACCACTGTTCTTTATGTCTTGTTAGTATGTTTCCATTTTGCACACATGTTCATTTGTGTTGGGGTTTTTTGTTTGTTTTGTTTTGTTTTGCTGTACTGGGTCTCCTTTGCTGTGAGGACTTTTCTCTAGCTGCAGCGAATAAGAGCTACTCTCTAGTTGCGGTGCATGAGCTTCTCATTGTGGTGGCTTCTCTTGTTGCAGAGCACAGGCTCTAGGGCACTGTAGTCGTGGCTTCAGTAGCTGTGGCTCCCCGGCTCTAGAGCACAGGCTCAATAGTTGTGGTGCACGGGCTTAGTTGCTCTGTGGCCTGTGGGATCTTCCCAAATCAGGGATCAAACTTGTGTCTTCTGCATTGGTAGGCAGATTCTTTACCACTGAGCCACCAGGGAAGCCCCCAAATCACTTGCTTCTTTAAATGTCTTTAAAATTGCAGGTAGACAAAAATCATAGATTAGATTATTTTATTCCCCAGCTGTATTGAAAGATACTTGGCTTGTGTTATACTCAAGATTCTTAGAGCTATATTCACAGATCCTCTGTGGATAAGCTTGGGGTTCATGGCAGAGTTCTGTTGCCCGAAGTAGGAGAATGTGGCCATCATTTTTTAAAATTCAGATATTGAATGGGACTTCCCTGGTATTTCAGTGGTTAGGATGCTGTGCTTCCAAGTACGGGGCTCAGGTTCAATCCCTGGTTAGGGAGCAAGAATCCCACATGCCATGAAAAGTGTTAGTCACTCATCTGTGTCCGACTCTTTGCAACCCCATGGGCTATCGCCTCTCAGGCTCCTCCATCCATGGAATTCTCCAGGCAGTAGTACTGGAGTGGGTAGCCATTCCCTTTTCCAGGAGATCTTCCTGACCCAGTGATCAAACCTGGGTCTCCTGCGCTGCAGGCAGATACTTTACTGTCTGGGCTACCAGGAAAGCCGTCACATGCCATGCTGCTGCTAAGTCACTTCAGTTGTGTCCAACTCTGTGCGACCCCATAGACGGCCCACCAGGCTTCCCCGTCCCTGGGATTCTCCAGGCAAGAACACTGGAGTGGGTTGCCATTTCCTTCTCCAATGCATGAAAGTGAGAAGTGAAAGTGAAGTCGCTCAGTCGTGTCGACCCTTAGTGACCCCATGGACTGCAGTCTTCCAGGCTCCTCCGCCCATGGGATTTTCCAGGCAAGAGTACTGGAGTGGGGTGCCATTGCCTTCTCCGGTCACATGCCATGAGGCACAGCCAAAAAAAAAAGTCATATATTGATGGATGAACCTTGGAAATGCAGATCAATGAACTTGAGCTCAATACCCGGCAAAATTCTAGTATGGATCATTAAATAGATGGAGAGTGAGAATTTAGGAAAGCCCATCACCAGCCACTGCTAGTCAGAATGTTTAAAGCTTTTGACTGCTGCATCTGGGCTGCTGAGGACCATATACCCTTTAAAGGGCCAGTTACCTAGTAGCAAGTCCTCCCAACTTGTACTCAGTTCAGAGCATCCTAAAGGTGTTTTCATTTCTTAGTGTTAACAAAATCACATTTTGAATGAGAAAGAACTGAATCTTACTATGCTGTAAATTGTTTAAGATGCTGCCTCAGGGAAGCCCTGAGTTTTTCACAGCCACTGAGCACTAAGCACTAGCAAAGGGAAAACACTTTTCCAGACATCACTGTAGGCAGAAAATGAATGTTGCAGAGGAAATCTTACCTGGCTACATGCTATTTTTTCCTGTAACTTAAATTAAGGATGTTAAGAAATAGAATAACATGCTTTCCTTAATTAATTGCAGTGAATATGGCTTATCATTTTCAATATCATTTTTTTAATGATAACTTACCCCAGATTAGTTACTCTTTGAAAGAGTATACCAACTGCTGTAGTCCATATTTCTTGTCCTGGCAATCCTTCATTAGGAAAACTTCTTTAGAAGTTAGTGAAAGTGAAGTCGCTCAGTTGTGTCCGACTCTTTGTGACCCCATGGACTGTAGCCCACCAGGCTCCTCCATCTATGGAATTTTTCCAGGCAAGAATACTGAAGTGGGTTGCCATTTCCTTCTCCAGGAGATCTTCCCAACCCAGGGATTGAACCCTGGTCTCCTGCATTGTAGGCAGATGCTTTACCATCTGAGCCACCAGGGAAGTCAAGTAGAAATTTATACATATATAAATTATATATGTTTTATATAATTTACATTTGTATAATTTTTTCATCTAACAGTTATATGGTCCATTTTTTTCTTAGGTAATCTTTCCTCAGGTTAAATTTCCAACCTGCTGTCATGCATTTGTCTCATCCTTGAATGTGTTCAAAGTTAGGAATAAAATGGATTTCACTTTCTCCAGAGGAAATCTCTTAAATTATATCACCTTTTCATTGGGTATTTTCTGCCATTTTGTGAACTTCCTGACTATGTGATCAATACTTTTTATAGAAATATATATTATTGACTATTAGAAGGTGTTTATTAAGTTAAACAAACAACTGTTTTTCATAAATGCAGTTTCTCACCCACTGTTCTTCCGTCTAACTCCCACCTCTAATTTTGACACTTTTTATTAGTTAGAAATAGTTTCAGTGGCAAATAATAGAAAACACACTAACTGTGGCTTATGTAGACAGGAGTTCATTTTTCTCACATATCAAGAAGTCCAGAGGATGGCAGTCCAGGGCATCTGGTAGCTCATTGATGTTATTGAGGAGCCAAGCTATTTTCTGCCATCTTCAGTCTCTCAGCTTCTGTAATCATGGCAATTGTCTCATTTGGCTCCACCTTTGGGCAGACAGAGAGAGGAAGAGAGAACAGCAAAAGGCCAAAGGTCTATGCTAGTCAAGTCTGTCCATTAAAAAATCCTTTCACTTACTTAATTGACCCTGACTGGGTTACTCCGGCATCCTCACACCAATCATTGGAAGATGGCTAGAGAGAAAGCCTGTGGACGGGACAGACTCCACCAAGCAACCCCATCTTCCATGTCTACTTATCTCCTCCTACTACACCCTCCATCTTAGTGAAATAGTAATTTCAGTGATTCTTAACATGTTTTGATTGTTCAGTACTGCCAAGCGTGATACAGAGTAAATTATATTCATTATTTTGTTTAAACCTGATAAAATCCCATTCAGTAATCATCAGTTCAGTTCAGTTCAGTCACTCAGTCATGTCACTGTTACTATTAATATTCTTATTTTAATGTTGAAAAAGGGGAGAGGTCATATGGCTAATAAGTGGCAGGGCATATATCTGGCCCAATGAAATGTCATGAACTTAATAAGCATTGATTTGGCCTCCCAGCTGTGAGCTACAGTATGAAAAGTGAACTTAGAGATTCTTTTTCTCCTTTTACATTTACAAAAACGTAAAATTCTTGAGTGTTAATGTTTCAGACCGCTCTGATTCCTAAACTTCTGAAAAGAAAGTGAACCTGTAAGATGAAATGTGAGGAAAGAACCAAATTTTTGTCTACAATCAATGATCTTTGTCCTATTTTCTCTTTGAGAGGAGGGACAAGGGGTTTGAGAAGAATGTTAAGTTAGGCGTGCAGGATCTGATTTTTTTTTTTTTTTAAGGTGCTTGAGGCAGGAGGGCGAGCTGCTTTCTTTATTTAATTTTTATTTTTTAATTTTTTTTTTGGCCTTGCCTCAAAGAATGTGGGATCTTAGTTCCTCAAACAGGGATTGAACCTGCACCCCCTGCACTGCAGTGTGGAGTTTTAATCACTCGACTGACAGGGAAGTCTCTAGGCTCTGATTTTAACCCTCTTCAGCTATGTGAACTTGAGCTGGGAAATGTTTAGCACCTGGTTCTCTGGGGATAGCTTTGACATGAATGTTGATTGATAATTGTACTTGTGTTACCAAGACTAAAGTGAGGCCATGAAGGATTTGTGTTAGATCTTCTCTTGTTTGTCAATGACGTGACTTCTTCGCTAAGTCAGATAATAGCACTTAAATATTAGAAGGAGATTTTCTCAGTTTTTCACAATGTAACAGCTATGGACCAAACACATTTTTAAGTTTAATCCATTTTATTAACATTTTCTTTTGAAAGTTTAGACAGTCAACAGACTGAAAAATTGAACGCTGACTTCCACCATGTAAATATTTCCCTTATAGCCAGTTTCAAGCTACCAATGTGATGTTGCTAAATGTGGGGTTGGGAAAAAGGGCAGTAAAGAGCACACCATTATACACTGTTTCCATTATACAGATACAATAGATATAAGTAACCTTAAGAGAACACAAAAATAATGGGTTGGCCAAAGAGTTCATTCAGGTTTTCCATAACATTTTATGGAAAAACCCCAACATACTCTTTGGCCAACCCAATAATCAGAAAGTGATGAGATGTGAGTATCTATTACTTTTATCTTTAATATGATATATTTAATTTTTAATAATGACTGTGTTTAACAACTGGATCCCAAGACTCCTGAAACCTTAACAATGGACTGATTCTCAGGAGCCTGTTGGAGTGAGGCCCAGTACCTGATTTAATCTATTTGACTTACTATTTCCTTAGTATAAAAGGGAAATTAAAATGCTTGCCTTGTCTAACAATCTATGATTGTTGTGAGAGTTACATAAAATGATCCATTTGGTGAAAGAACTTCCTAATGTCAAAGAAAGTGAAAGTGAAAGTTGCTCAGTCATGTCTGACTCTTTGCAACCCCATGCACTACACAGTCCATGGAATTCTCCAGGCCAGAATACTGGAGTTGGTAGCTTTTCCCTTTTCCAGGGGATCTTCCCAACCCAGGGATGGAACCCGTGTCTCCCACATTGCCGGCAAAGTCTTTACCAGCTGAGCCACAAGGGAAGCCCAAGTATACTAGAGTGGGTAGCCTATCCCTTCTCCAGTGGATCTTCCTGACCCAGAAATCAAATCAGGGTCTCCTGCATTGCAGGTGAATTCTTTACCAACTGAGCTATGAAGGAAGCCCCCTAATGCCAAAGTACTATGTAAATATTATCTAAGGAAAAAAATTTTTAAAAAAGGAGAAATGTAGGAAGACAAAGCAAAAAGCATGTCCTGGAGAAATGAGCACTGTTTCAAAGAGATAAAACTAAAAATAAATCTCAGGTTAATCCATCACTTTGACAGTAAAAACATTCTGCAAGGGTTCAGGAAGGGAAATGAACTCAGGGACGTGGTGAATGATAAAACTGGCCAATTCTTTGCATCTCCTCCCACCAAGAGGTTAATGATGGACTAACCTGGTAACTTGCTTTGGCCAGTAGAGTGTGGCACAGTCAATGTACCATTCGTTCTGGGCTTGGCACACTTCTAATTGCTGCTCTTGGAACCTAATGACTGCAATATGATGGGAATGGGGGGCAACTTCAGACTTAAGAGGGACCCTCCAGTAGAGATTAGCTAAGCCTGCCTAAGTCAGATGATTGCCGAGTTGAGCCCAGTCCAAATTATTGAACTTCAGCACCATGAACTGAATAAATGGCAGTTGTTTAAATCACTAAGACTTGAGGTAGTTTGTTACAGAGTAAAACCCAACATTGCAGTATTCAAGGGTTCAAGGGTTTATATCAGGTTCTTAGTTCGAGTTTGTATTAGATTCTCCATATTACTTATTGTCAATTTCTATAAGAACCTGTAAGTATGCATTTTTTTTAATTGAAGTATAGTTGATCCGCAACGATGTGTTAGTTTTAGGTGTACAGCAAAGTGATTCAAATATACATTTGTGCATATTTATATTCTTTTTCAGATTCTATTCCATTACAGATTATTGTAAGACATTAAGTATAGTTTCTTGTGCTGTATAGTAAGTCCTTGGTGATTATCTATTTTACATATGAAAAGTGAAAGTGTTGCTCAGTCATGTCTGACCATGACCCCATGTAACGTAGTCTGCCAGGCTCCTCTGTTCATGGAGACTCAGGTTCACTCTCTGGCTCAGGAAGATCCCCTGGAGTAGGAAATGGCAACCCACTCCAGTATTCTTGCCTGGAAAATTCCATGGATGGAAGAGCCTGGTGGGCTGCAGTCTATGGGGTCACAAAGAGTCAGCCATGAAGTTTCAATACTATATATACAATAGATAATTAATAGGGACCTACTGTATAGTATAGGCACTCTTCTTAATACTCTGTAATGACCTATATAGGAAAAGAATCTAAAAAAGAGTAGATATATATGTGTATGTATATATATATATATATATATATATATATATACACAACTGATTCACCTTGCTATATAGGAGAAACTAACACAGCATATTAAATCAACTATACTCTAATAAAAATTTTAAAAAATCAAACTCATACCTTTTTCTCATCATTGTATCAGAACATAAAATAAATGCCTGTCAAACTCTTGGTGTAAGATTCTGTATTATGCCACATTCAAAAAAGTTCTCTGTTCTTGTTTATTATTGACACAGAAATATTAACATGATTTTTATCTTTGAAAAATGTAACATCAGCATTCCCTGGAACCAGCTCACTTGGTACAGAAGAGTTATAAATGCAGTAAAAATAAAATTTATGATCTTGTTCTTAATAATTTTCCAAGGTACTATTTTTCAAAGTAAATATTTACTTAAGTGTTCAGACATCATTCCTGGATAGTTAGAGCAATTATTCCATTCTTAGGCTTTAAAAAAGTTGTTAAATTAGCTTTTTGGATCATATGGTACAGACTATGGGGTCTGCTTGAATTACAAACAGTCCTGTTTCCAACGCTCCCACCATTTTTGGGAGGCTGGGGCACGACTAAAAAAATCCACCCATCAATGCAGGAGATGCAAGAGACATGGGTTTAGTCCTTGAGTTGGGAAGATCCCCTGGAGTAGGAAATGGCAACCTACTCCAGTATTCTTGCCTGGAAAATTCCATAGACAGAGGAGCCTGGCGGGCTGCAGTCGATGGGGTCACAAGGAGCTGGACACGACTGAGTGACTGAGCACACAAGCACTTGAAATGCTGAGAACAGAAGGAAGAAGGAAGGGGCATGACAAAGAGAGGCAGAAATTAATTGGAAATATACTAGGACATAATAATCATGATTTAAAAAAAAAATCTGGGAATGTTTTGAGTAAAAGAAGCATAGATTTGGAAAGGGTGTGATGTACAGTTCATGCCATTGCTTCTAATGAGCACTTTACCCAAGATAACCCAGAAGATAGATTTCTACCATAAACATATGTGTGAAGGAGAGAAGATGTGAATCATGCAACAGAACCATGTTTGTGTTCACTTTGAAAACACATCAAACACCATTATCATCAAATATTTGCAGAGCAGTGCTTGTATACATGAATTTGTATTAGATGTTATGATTAGTTGCTCCTGTGCCACTATGTATTAGTACTTTATAAATACTAACAATCTGCTGCATACAACTGTTTGTTTACAGGTCAAATCACTTTATTAGAGATGGAAATAGATCTCTTCTAGGAGAGGGCAAGACCCCACCATGGTGGGAAATAGCCATGTTCTGATGATCACTTCGGGAGGTCAGAGACAGTCCAGCATGGGAAATTACTCGTTTGCTCTCCTTTAAGATAGCACATGGGGAAACAATCTTTTAAGATGGGAACAATCCTTTAAGATGGGGAAATAATGGAAACAGCGAGAGACTTTATTTTCATGGGCTCCAAAATCACTGCGGTTGGTGACTGTAGCCATAAAATTAAAAGACACTTGCTCCTTGGAAGGAAAGTTATGACCAACCTAGACAGCATATTAAAAAGCAGACACATTACTTTGCCAACATAGGTCTGTCTAGTCAAAGCTATGGTTTTTCCAGTAGTCATGTATGGATGTGATTGGACCATAAAGAAGACTGAGCACCGAAGAACTGATGCTTTTGAACTGTGGTGTTGGAGAAGACTCTTGAGAGTCCCTTGGACTGCAAGGAGATCCAACCAGTCCATTCTGAAGGAGATCAGCCCTGGGATTTCTTTGGAAGGAATGATGCTAAAGCTGAAACTCCAGTACTTTGGCCACTTCGTGCGAAGAGTTGACTCATTGGAAAAGACTCTGATGCTGGGAGGCATGCGAAGAGTTGACTCATTGGAAAAGACTCTGATGCTGGGAGGGATTGGGGGCAGGAGGAGAAGAGGATGACAGAGGATGAGATGTCTGGATGGCATCACTGACTCGATGGACATGAGCCTCAGTGAACTCCGGGAGTTGGTGTTGGACAGGGAGGCCTGGCGTGCTGTGATTCACGGGGTCGCAAAGAGTCAGACACGACTGAGAGACTGATCTGATCTGATCTGATCTGAAGTTAAGCAATGGAGACAGAAGTTTGAAGACTCCAAGAAACTTCAAGGCCAGTTAATTTTTCCACCACTCCTTCATTTATTCTCTACTAAGAATAATGTTATACATTTGGACATTACCCAGACAGGTTTTTGGTCCTCTGTTGGTGAGATTTTTTTCCCAAATGCCCAAGTACATCTGAACCTCTATCTTAAGGGGTGAGGACCCAGAGTTATATGCACATCTAGGTTATCTGAGCTCGTTATCCCAGACAAGCCCATTGTGATTCATTTACTTTTAGGCTTCCCTGGTGGCGCAGCAGTAAAAGATCCAGCTGCCAATGCAGGAAACACAGAAGATGCTTCCATCCCTGGGTGGGGAAGATCCCCTGGGGGAGGAAATGGCAACCCACTCCAGTATTATTGCCTAGAGAATCCCCACAGACAGAGGAGCATCCATGGGGTCACAAAGAGTTGAACACGGCTGAGCACAAGCAGGATCACCTGGTTACATTCCTGGTCTCCCTACTGGAGCCACATCAATCTCTCCCTTCACAGTTGGAGAACCAATCCTGGAGAAATTAGTAGATGCTCCAAGGATGTGTGGGACCTCACTGCACTTTCTGCTCAGTCATGCTATGAACCTAAAAAACTAGGTTATTGCCTTACAGAAAGGAGTGGCATTCTGTCTTTCCAGACACTTATGTGACAAAAATGATAACCACTGTAAAAGTAAAGTCACTCAGTCATGTCCGACTCTTTGCGACCCCATGGACTGCAGCCTACCAGGCTCCTCTGTCCATGGGATTTTCCAGGCAATAGTACTGGAGTGGATTGCCGTAACCACTGTGCTACACACTAACTCCATGTCTTCATTTGAGGACAGTTCAAACCAGAAGCCCCCTCTAGTCTCTAAAAATGACCCAAAAATAGCAGACAAACAGCTTGTTTGCAACTTGTTATGCATGCGTGTGTGTATGTGTGTGCTCAGTCATGTCCAACTCTCTGGGACCCCATGGTCTATGTAGTTGCCATTTTCTACTCCAGGGGATTTTCCTGACCCAAAAATCTAACCCTCCTCTCCTGTGTCTCCTGCATTGCAGGCAGACTCTTTACCACTGAACCACCTGTGACCAGCTTGTTCCATTTGTTCAGTTCAGTTCAGTTCAGTCGCTGAGTCATGTCTGACTCCTTGCGATCCCATGAACCACAGCACTCCAGGCCTCCCTGTCCATCACCAACTCCTGAGGTCCACCCAAACCCATGTCCATTGAGTCAGTGATGCCATGCAAACATCTCATCCTCTGTTGTCCCCTTATTTTCCTGCCCTCAATCCTTCCCAGCATCAGGGTCTTTTCAAATGAGTCAGTTCTTCTCATCAGGTGGCCGAAATATGGGAGTTTGAGCTTCAACATCTGTCCTACCAAAGAACAACCAGGACTGATCTCATTTAGCATGGACTGGTTGGATACCCTTGCAGTCCAAGGGAGTCTCAAGAGTCTTCTCCAACACCACAGTTCAAAAGCATCATATCTTTGGCACTCAGCTTTCTTTATAGTTCAACTCTCACATCCATACATGACCACTGGAAAAACCATAGGCTTGACTAGACGGACCTTTGTTGGCAAAGTAATGTCTCTGCTTTTTAATATGCTGTCTAGGTTGGTCATAACTTTCCTTCCAAGGAGTAAGCATCTTTTAATTTCATGGCTGCAGTCACCATCTGCAGTGATTTTGGAGCCCGCAAAAATAGTCAGCTACTGTTTCCACTGATTCCCCATCTATTTGTCATGAAGTTATAGGACTGGATGCCATGATCTTAGTTTTCTGAATGTTGAGCTTTAAGCCAACTTTTTCACTCTCTTCTTTCACTTTCATCAAGAGGCTCTTTAGTTCTTCACTTTCTGCAGTAAGGGTGGTGTCATCTGCATATCTGAGGTTACTGAGATATTTCTCCTGGCAATCTTGTTCCATTTGTTACAGTTTGTGAAACCTACCTTCCCAAAAAAGCACCCATCGAACCTTATTGCAAGAAAGAGCAAACACAGTCAGCTAATCCCATTCATTTCCCGATAGGAAAAATCATCAGTTGTGTGGTTGACATGGTTTCAGGCCCATGCAGGAGAATTTGAGCATGCATCTTCCAAAACGCATTTCTATCATTCTTTTCTGAATTTCTACTTCACTCCTAGTCTGTATTTTGGGGAAGATGGAAGAGGAAATGTGGGAGAAGTAATGACTTCTCACATTTTTTAGAGATTCAGTACTAGTATCAGAATTTTAAAACTGATTTCTTTATGGAGGCCTCACACATCAGCCCACAGATTGAGAGAAGGGGAAGACTCTTCATGATTTGAGTCCAGGCTTTTGTGGGAGCAGGAATTTACTTAATGTACTATTTACTTAATGTGCTAGTTACTTGTTGACCTCTAATTATGTATTATCTCCCCAAAGACTATAAATTTATGAAGGTTTAGAAATGTCTGCTCCCCTCCTCCTCTGTTCTCCCTTCTCCTCCTTTTCTTCTTCTTCTACTTTTTCTCCAGCTTCTCCTGATTCTCCTTCCTTGAATTACCAGACAGTGCCAGTTACATAATTGCTCCTCAGTTAATATGTGCAAATAAAAAAGGATTAGTTTTAGAACACTGAGGAAAATTCTATACATCTGTTTCTTACATTCAGTATTGTTTGCTTAAATTGACTTTACATGCGTAATACCTATTATATTTCCAGGGAATCTTGGAACTTAGGGAACTAAGGGGAAACTCACTAAGATTTATGAAGACAATGACATGTACAACACCCTAACTGCATTGTCCTTCATTAGGATAAGAAAATCTGTCAGACACTATCATCTGCCAACCAAAAAATCATAAGATTAAAAAGCACAAGCAAATCAAGTCAATAGATGACTCACAAAAGGGATACGTATTTGAAAGGCACCACATTATATAATGAGTAACAAAGCTGAGTGCAGAAGAATTGATGCTTTTGAACTGTGGTGTTGGAAAAGACTCTTGCGAGTCCCTTGTACTGCAAGGAGATTCAACCAGTCCATCCTAAAGGAAATCAGTCCTGGGTGTTCATTGGAAGGATTGATGTTGAAGCTGAAACTCCAATATTTTGGCGACCTGATGCAAAGAGCTGACTCATTTGAAAAGACCCTCATGTTGGGAAAGATTGAAGGCAGGAGGAGAAGGGGACAACAGAGGAGGAGAAGGTTAGATGGCATCACTGACTCAATGGACATGAGTTTGGGTAAACTCTGGGAGTTGGTGATGGACAGGGAGGCCTGGCATGCTGCAGTTCATGGGGTCTCAAAGAGTCGGACACGACTGAGTGACTGAACTGAACTGAAAGTGTAAAACAATGGAAAGACAGTGAAGTGGGAGGAGAGAAGGAGGAAGGGGAGTTCTGACTATGATTATCCAGTTGCCACGTCACTGTCAAGCTACAAGACAAGAAGATGTAGGGTAGGGGGATGATGACGAAGTAAATTAACTATTCTCTTCCTGTACCATTCCTGCAGAGACTCAGGAAAGTATTGCATCTCAGGAAGACATCTTGTTGTGTTTTAATCATGATTGTCTTTCATTGCTTGGTTAAATCTGTGATCAAGGATGGAGAAAGAAGGGAAAGGATAGAGAACTTCCAATTTACTCACTGAAACACAGTTATACTCTAAAAGAAGCATATTGATCCAGGGTCATTCACATTGTCTCAGGGTATGACCCAACTCTGAACAAGAAAAATGCTCCTGAAAGGAGCTAGAGACTGACATTATGTGGTCCAAATGTGAATAGCTGCCATGTTATTGAGTTCTTAGCATGGGCCAAGCACCTGGGAGTGCTCTACAATTAAAATTGCATCAATCCATACAGAATCTTTATATATTTGGGACAGTTATTATCCTGATTTCACAGATAAGAAAACAAAGGCACAGAAAGATTAAGTAAATTGCCCAAGGTTACATGGTTTGAAAGCATCAGAATGAAGTTCTGATCCCAGGCAATCTTGAAATTTCATGTCTTCATAAAGAAACTTCATTTTTATCATATGCTATTACATCACTGTGTTTTAATGCATTTAGATCATTTTATTATTATAAAAAAGAATATATCAATAGATTAACTGTATCATGAAAATATCAATTAAATTGAAAATTCTGTAAAAGTGGGTGGCAACTATTACAATTACTTCCCTTTTAATAAGAGAAACTGGTGTACAAATGAACCAGAATTGCGAGCCAGTGTGAAATAATGAGATAATTATATATCAACTTTGTCTTCTGGGTGATCACAGATTGTATACAGTTTTACAACTAAGTTAAAAATCTTAATGTTGTTAAGGGATTTGTCCAGTTTAAAGTTTAACTCATTTAAAATCAAAAAGGAAAGAAAACATTGAAAGCATTTATCCTGCACTCTTGCAGAAGATTCAAATACACACTTTTTATTGAATATCTCAACTCACAAAGTTTTGAAAAGATTGGCAAGATTTACATCTCTACAGTGCTTAAGAACACCCAGCACAGGTATTTTTAAAAGACTTCCTTTTAAATAAAACTATGTATGATTAGCCAAATTTCCAATGACTTGTATCTTAGTATGGTGTCCCACAGAAACAAACACTGAGATAAGAACTAAACAGCAAATATAACTGTCTGGGAAGAGAAGGCTGTAGCCAGAGGAGAGTGGTGAAGAGAGACAGGAAGGAGAGACCCAGTAAAGGGAAGCCTGCTATCTCCCGTATGAGTGGGGCCTAATTTTCCTGAGGAATCCCTGAAAGCCAGTGGAGACCATGCACCCAGTAAGGGTGAGGGAGTGGGGACACTGACACACCAACTTGCATCGGTTGCTGTTTCAGTCATTGAATGAGGGCTGCTCGAGGGAGGGGCAATGATTCTGCCTGTGTCAGGCCTGCCCTATGGGAGGGGGTGTGGGCTCCAGGAGCAAGAGAAGGTCCTTGCTTGGCACAATGCTGGCAGCTGGAAGCCCATTGAGGGTGGGGATACCAGCATCTGCTATACCTCTCCCCCATCCTACCTTTCACTATAAAGGACATTAATTTGTCTCTAAATCTTTACATCCAAACAGCATTTCCTCTTGATAATAATAAAAGGAAAGATCCAATTGTTCTACAAAGAGACTCCATCACATTAGTTTGTGTGAGCATTTCCACCAAAGCAAATGCCCAGGAAGGGAATCCAAGCTCCCTGTTTCAAGCTGCTCTGATGAGCAAATACCCAAGGTCTTGCATAGAAGGATGGATTATGAGTCAGTGGGAAAGACTTATACAAGAAGCTGAGTCCACTGAGTGTACATCACCGATCCAGGACATCAAGATGCCTCCTGAGAAGTCTCTCTTTTCTTGCCCTCAAAGTAAGATATTGTTATTATTGGACGTCATGGTCATTCTTCTTACTCTCTCCTTTCACAAAATCCTAAAGTTCTGCTGGTCTCCAAATCCTTAATTTACGAGGCAAGGAGATTTGCAATTCAGAGAGAGATCAAGTGGTTTATCTTTGGTCATAAGCTGAGTCCATGGTTCAATGAGAGCCAGCACTAATTCCACATGGTCAAGGAGATGACAGGATTTGAAGTTAAAAATCTTCCCCCGGTTACCCACTCTCCTCTAAGTGGTATATGTTTTCATCCTCCTTCTAATTGTCTCCTTCTTTCCTTCCTTTGATATAAAAGTTCCCAAATCGGCTAAATGGCCAAATGACCAGATAGATGTTTCTCCTTTCTAGTATTCTTGCTTCATTGTGGCTATAGGTTATGACCTGTACCCCTTTCTCAGGAATGAAAAATATGACGTAATGAAATAAGCTCTCATGGGATTAGAAGATGCAAAGTAATATTCAGCCATTTCCTCCTGCACTTGTAGCCTGTTTCTGTTCATCTACCTCTGAGCCATATGCCCACATAGTTAGAAATAAAGATCTATTTGTGTGTGTTCTAGTCTGCCCCAGCTCTTCCTGTATGAAACTCTTTCTAAGAACAGTTCCTTGGTACTTTGTCCTGAAAACCCCCCATTCATAACCCAAACAATAATA
This sequence comes from Bubalus bubalis, assembly GCF_019923935.1. Taxonomy (NCBI): domain Eukaryota; kingdom Metazoa; phylum Chordata; class Mammalia; order Artiodactyla; family Bovidae; genus Bubalus; species Bubalus bubalis. The sequence continues at coordinate 38,639,913 of NC_059166.1, forward strand.
ATAATCAAAATTAGTTAACTTTAAAAAAATCAATTATAAAGATGACCCAAGTTGGGAGAAAGAGGCATTCAAGAAAGAAATGATTTTAACCAAAAAAAAGTAATGAAAAGTGGGGAATCATATGGAGTGATTTTCACCCTCTTATTGGATGCCTAGTAGGATTGCTTAGAAGAGGGAGAAAAAAGGATCAACTATGTGATTTATATTTGCACTTTGAAATTTGTCCTTAGCCTGAAATCAAATCTCTGTGTTTACTCAGCCATAGCATGGAATCATACTACTCCTCCAACTGATGACTCACAAGAAACTCTGGATGATTTTCAACAGAAAAATTAGCATAATGCTCCTTTTCAGAGCATTTTGAAAGATAGAGGAGTGAGAGAAGGATGGAAAATGTCTTCTGAGAGTCACCACTCAAAAATTCTTATCAAGTTCTGAAGAGAGCAGAAATGCTGATGTTTTCCTCTGGTCTTGCAATGGAAAGTATGAAAAGCTGCTGTTACATTGGAAGTGGATTTACTGGGAGGTTTTCTTCCCAGCTAAAGGTCCAGGGTGTGTATGCACCTGTGAATGGTGTGTGTGCCTATGTGTGTTTGCATGTAAAACAGAAAGGCATTGGCATAGGACCAGGGGCATAAAACTTATATATATTTACCCAAGGCTTGCTATGCATTTCTCTTTTATATCTTTGGAAAGAAACATCATAAAGTTCTGAAGTATATAAGTGTATAGATGACGATTACAATGGAAAAGCAAAATACAGCAAAGTTATTAAAGTTGCAACTACAACTTTGCATGATCTGAGCATGACATTGAATCATCCTAAGCAGAATAGCATATATTCCTGTCAAAAAAAAAAAAGTACTACATGGAGGACAACATATGGACGCTACGGTGTTCCATTTACATCAAGAAGACTGGTGATCGGCCAACATTGATTGGATATAGGATTGACAAGAACATCCTGCCAATTGAGGGTTTATTTATCTACTCTACTTGATTATTTAGTTGAAGTTATATCCATTATTTATTTAATGCTCTTGTTAATTTGGTCTGCTCCACATGTCTTAGGCTATGGTCTAGTAGAAACTGGCTCTAAGGTACCTACTTAAGTCAGAGACTGTATTCTATTTATACCAGGGCATGCCATCCTTATGAAATGCTCTGACATTCAAGTTGGACAAAAGGGTAACCACCAAGTCTTGATTTCCTAGTGAACTCAGATTCTTCTCCTTTTACATCCTCAACTAGAGCTTGAGGCTCAAGGAATACATAGGGAATCCATATCCTTAACTATGAATTAAGAATTATGAAAAGGTAATAGCAACTTGATAGACATTCATAACTGCAGGGAACATCTGGGAATAGTGGCAAATTACCTTAACTATGTCTAACAATGATTCACTTAGGCAGAAATTTTAATTAATGACAGGAGCAAAAGAACAGAAGTGTCAGATCATTCTGGCATTATGTAGAGACTTTCTGATCTTCAGATAGAATATACACAAAGTACTTATCCTGTAAAAATATAATCCCTTGAATCTATAAAACATAACTGTCCAACACAACTATCTGCAATGATGGAATGTTCTGTATATGCTCTGCCCAATGCAGTAGCCACTAACTACACGTGACACTTGAAATAGAGCTTGTGCAATGGAGAAAATATATTTTAAATTTGATTTAATTTTAATAAATTTAAATTAAAGTAGTAACTCTTCATTTACTGCTGATGAGATTGCAAAATGGTACAGTCACTTTGTAAGGCAGTTTAGTAGTTTCTTTTTTTTTTAATTTTATTTTATTTAACTTTACAATATTGTATTGGTTTTGCCATATATCAAAATGAATCTGCCACAGGTATACATGTGTTCCCCATCCTGAACCCTCCTCCCTCCTCCCTCCCCATACCATCCCTCTGGGTCGTCCCAGTGCACCAGCCCCAAGCACCCAGTATCGTGCATCGAACTTGGACTGGCGACTCGTTTCATATATGATATTATACATGTTTCAATGCCATTCTCCCAAATCATCCCACCCTCTCCCTCTCCCACAGAGTCCAAAAGCCTGTTCTATACATCAGTGTCTCTTTTGCTGTCTCGTATACAGGGTTATTGTCACCATCTTTCTAAATTCCATATATATGTGTTAGTATACTGTATTGGTGTTTTTCTTTCTGGCTTACTTCACTCTGTATAATAGGCTCCAGTTTCATCCACCTCATTAGAACTTATTCAAATGTATTCTTTTTAATGGCTGAGTACCATATGATCCAGCAACTATACTCTTTGGTATTTACTCAAAGGAGTTGAAAACTTATGTCCACACAAAAATCTGCAAATTGATATTTCTAGCAGCTTTATTCATAATCTCCAAAACTTGGAAGCAACCAAAGATGTCCTACTTTGAATCAGGTTAAAAACTCCTTGAAACTCTCTTCCCTTCTTGAGTTCTTTGGCCCTGGTGTCCAGCTTCTCCTCCTCTTCTCTTCCTTCTCTGTCTCCATTTTGGTTCCTTGGTTTCTATGTACTTTCATGCCTCCTATTTGAGCTTTTGTCCCCTGAGCCCTTAAGATTCTTCTCTTGATATCTGCTTGCTTCACCCAGCCCAGTTCACTATTCACTCCCATGACTAGGTTTTTGATTCACAAACCAGTATCTTGAGGCCCCAGGCTTCATACTGGGCTGCTTCATCCTAGCTATTAACTCCCTAGGACCCTTCTGCCTGCATGTTCCATACAAACCCAACATAGGATTTGACTCAATAACCCTCTAATATGAATACCTTCTGACACTATTAGTCTACAGGTCTATCATTTCATATCCAGATTGATCTTATCATGGATCTCTTCCACATCTCGTCTTCTGTGGGTGGTAATACTAATACAATACATCTTCTATGGGTGGTAATACAGAGTACTTCTCCTCTGGAGACTGGAGATATTGGTGTCTAGAACATTATCCTTTCATTCAATTCATCAACAATCCAATCTACCTCTGTAAATGTCCTTCACATGCGTCCTGCTTGCTCTTCCTGCAGAGTGAGCTGGAGGTCTGGGGCTCTAAGATCTAAGGCAGCCGGGGCATGGGAATGGGAAGGGGGTGGGCCGTGACCATGTGACCAGAGCACTGGACACTTGGGATTCATCACCCATCAACCCACCCACTGAGAGATCAAAGTAGCAAGTCCATTGGAGAGGACTGAGAACAGCAGTGAGAAATATGGGGAAGGTTTTGTAGCATAGAACCTGAATGATGGAATAAGCAAGTTTGAGAGACAAGGTCCACAAAGGATTCTAGAAGCATAAATATTGGGCAAAGAGAACTTTATGAGCTTCTGTTGATGACTTTGGGGGCAAGAAGTGTGCTATTAAGATTACAGAGTTGACTAGGCTCTCTTTTCTCTTATCCCTAATATATTAACCTAGCCTAAGCCCTCATGCCCGTATTACTACTTAATTACTGTATTACTGCTTTGTCTAAGCTGTTACCTTTGCTAAGTCTGGAAAATTCTCAGTGGCTCAGACCCTTATCTGTAAAAGTGTTCCTACCCATCTCACAGAGTCATTTGAAGATTAGATGGATTACTATATGGAGAGGATTTAGAAGAGAGTCTGGCCTATAATAAAATCTATATAAGCATTTGTGTTTTGTTTTGGGTGTGTCTGCTCAGTCATGTTTGCCTCTTTGAGACCCCATGGACTATAGCACACAAGGCTCCTCTGTCCATGGGATTCTCCAGGCAAGAATACTGGAGTGGGTTGCCGTTTCCTTCTCCAGGGGATCTTCCTGACCCAGGGATCAAATCTGTGTCTCTTGTGTCTCCTGCATTGGCAAGCAGATTCTTTACCACTGAGCCATCTGGGAAGCCATGTAAGCATTAGCTGTCGTTATTATAATGTCCTATTAATATTATTATTTCTGTAACAGTTTTTTAACTAGCCCATCTATTCCCAGACTCTATCCCCTCCATTCCATTCTGCATGTAATTTTGCCATCATTTTCTTCACAGTCCTTCTTTGACCATCATTATTTTTTTGATTACTTGATCAGGCCCAAACTCCTCTGACTATCATGACCTTCAGTAATCAAGCCTCATCCACCCAACTTGACTTGTCTTTGCTCCCCAGTGCATCATCTCTCCATGCAGAAACCTATTTACTGTCTCCAGAGGAAGTCAAGCCCTTTCACACCTCCCTACTTTTGTTTAGGTTACTTTTCTTCCCTGGAAAGATCTCCATTCTTATCTACTATCTGTGTCGATTCTAACCACTTTTCAGGGCCCAGATCAAGTTCTACCTTTTCTACTATAGCCAAGGTAATGCCTGTTATGCTTTTCTGATGAGTATGTCTAATAACATTATGAAGAATATCTAGTACATAGTGCGTATTTGATAAATATTTCTGCTTTAATTATCCTTTCTCTAGTATTTAACATCACAGATTTTAGAACTATCTTTTGCTTGACTGATAGTTTATGAATATAGGTTGTAACAGTTTAGAAAACCTTCAGTTACATGTCATAGAAGAGTACATTAATGGATTCTAAACCCTAAGGATATTTATTATCTTCTACCAAAATTTCATCAACAACCCATGAATGTCTTTCTGCTCCTTGGTCTCACCATTCTCAGCCTGTTGGATTTTCATCCACGTACTTTTTACCTCACCTCACAAGACTGGGGCTTCCTAGGTGGTGTAGTAGTAAAGGACCCGCCTGCCAATGCAGGAGACGTAAGAGACACAGATTCAGTTCTTGGGTCAGGAAGATCCCCTGGAGGAGGGCATGGCAACCCACTCCAGTATTCTTGCCTGGAGACTCCCATGGACAGAGGAGCCTGGCGGGCTACAGTCTATAGGGTTGCAAAGAGTCGGACGCAACTGAAGCCATTTTGCAGGAGCATGCACGAGCCCATCTGCCTGGCGTACTGCCGTCCATGTGGTCACAAAGTCAGACACGACTGGGCGACTGAATTGAACTGATACTGATTCCTGCAAAAGGTCAGAAACCAAACTACAAATTTTGAAAATTTTGTTGTTGTTGTTGTTACTTTCTGCTTGGTGTAAACATGTGCCTACCCGAGCTGGGAGTCCTTTAGTTAGTTATCTTTTCAGAAAGCCTTGTTGATAGTGTAGATCCTAAAGCGACCAACCAGAGCAGTCTCCTGTTAGCCCATGCTCTAGAACAATTCCCTCCTGAACACATTATAGTATTTACCTGAATGCAAGGTAATTAATATCTCCAGCAAGTCAAATTTCTGATTACATCATATGGTCTCAGCAACTCTCAGGCCACTCACCCATCTGGTTGCAGCACTGTAGCCATTTGCCAGCATGTGGGTTTGTGTGTGTAGAGTTGGGGGGAGCCAGGACCGTTGGGTGTTTGGAGTAACACGTCACCACATGTGCATAGACAGAATTGTAACCTGTCCCCAGTCACTGCATGCCCCTGCTCAAGTTAGAAAGGGACAGCTGCTCCTGGTCACACCACTCTTAAATTTAAATCCTGAAACATTCCCTGCTCACTGTCTCTGGAGAATATCACAGCATGGAAGAGATTAAGGTTTTACAGTTAACTGGATGAAAAGCTATAGCCTTAGCTGTGAAAGGAAAAGCCTACAAGTCAAGAAAACAGCAGCAGTTCTAGATAAAAGCCATATTGAATTTTTGAGCCATTGAAGAGAATGATATAGAATGAAAAGTGATTGCTATATCAATTCAGTCTACTTATGTCTTCCTAAATTATACATATGCAGATTAATTGAAGGCACTATACAAACACTGGAGTGGAGAAGGAAAAATTCCAAATATTACCAGATGAATTGGTTGTATGACATTCCACACACAGTTGTTTTGGATCTGAAGTCTTACTTTTCTTTCACCTGTGTTGAAAGCACAAAAATGCAAAAACAAATCTACACAGATGTAAGGACAACTGGCCCAATGTATACAATAGTTAGTAGCAATGCTAAGAAATATTCAGCCCAGATGTTTGGATTGTGTGAAGTTTGCTGGTCATTGGCTATCCTGAGAAGTCATTAAATAAACATAGCTGGCATAGCTTATGTGTTACTGAAGCTCATGAATGGCTACTAGGTAAATATGTTGAAACAAAATAAAAGAAATAAAATGGGCTATGGATATTCCATACAAGCTAAACATAGCGCTTGCAGCAAATATCACCTGTGGCCAGATGGAATTGCAAGTTTCAATCACGTTATTTCAAGACATCTTTCTGTTTAGTTTTGTTTTCCACAGAGAGAGAATGCCAGCCCACCTGGAATGAGCACTTGATATGCTCTCCTCAGAGTGGCTAGGATGATCTTGCCTTGATATTAACAATTACTGCTTCCAGGCTCAGGTGGGAAATACGGGTGACTGTCAAGAGCAGAGAGGGAAATGACCAAAGTGGCCCTCCACCCCACAGAGTTTGCGATTGCCTCTTGCTACTGCTGGCTCTGACTCAATTCAGCCCATGCTGATGTTCCCGTGAACAGTGGAAGAGCGCATGAGAATAGTCAGTGTAGTGGGTAGGCTGGAGGTTCTAGATGGATAAAGACCCAACTCTGTGAGGCTTTAATTTGGGCAAACTGCTCAACTTTCCTAAATCTCAGTGTCCTTTGTGTGTGTGTGTAGATTGAAGATAATGAATTTAATTATTTCATAGGATTATGGGCAGATTGAATCAAATAATCACATGTGTTGTTTAGCCCACGATAAGCTCTAAAAATGTTAACTCCTATTATTATTACTTTAGTTACATTGGTGATAAAAGAGAGGGTGTAGGAGACTTCCCTGGTAGTCCAGTGACTAAGACTGTGCTTCCAGTGCTGGACACCCAGGTTTGATACCTGATAACTAGATTCCACATGCCGTGTGGCAAGGACAAAAAAAAAGTTAAAAAAAAAAAGAGAAGGCGGCCTTTTAAAACCTATTTGAGACATCATTCATTCACTCATTACTTCATTCTAAAGAAACCTCTTGGTTTTCATACTGGGTACCCGCTATATTGGGGTAGACATAATGATATGGAACACAAAATCTCAACTAAGTGAAATTTGTTTCTCAGATTTCTTTCCTCTGAGCTACCCTCCTCCACAGGTGTTTCCTCCCACTGCCCTGGTGGTTCAGAACTGCGCACTAAAGATCACCTTGGTAGGCCAAACTGACACCTCACTCATCCCCTACCAAGGTCCCATGTCCTCAGATGTTTTCTTTGGTGACTGACTTAATTCACTAAGATGTTACATTTAATGCAATTATTAATTATTACATTTAATATAATTATTAACTATCTTCTAGATAATAAGCCTGCAGTTCAACAGTAGAGTCATAGTGCTTTACACATTAGAGTCCTGCTCGTGTGGAATTTCGGAGCTCAGAGCAAGTCCATGGGGTAAGGACCTTGGAACAAGTAAGATGTTCAGCATCTCTCAGATCAGTTCACACAGAAAGTTCTGTTTAGGTACAAGGATGGCTTGGCGAAGGATAATGAAGTTTTATCCTTATCTGATAGAGCATGCAGTTCAGTTGGCGATAAGAAGTGTTATCAGTTAGAAAGCAATAGAATGAAATCCAATGCATAATATTGTTAGAAAATAACCATTAGATAATTTTGTTCTGAGGACACTTAAAATGCCTAAAGTTATCTAGTAATAATAACTAATGTTTATGGAATGCTTACTACGCAATAACAAATTTTAATGTGATAAAGTACATGTAATATAAAATGTATCATTAGTAACATTTTAATATTCACACTGTTGTACAACTATCCCCCCTATTTAGTCCCAGAACATTTTCATCACCCCAAAAGGAAACCCCATGCCCCTTCCCAGCCTCCCCTCCTACCAGTCCCTGGCACCTACTAATGTGCTTTTTGTCTCTATGGATTTACTTATTCTAAGTACTTCATATAAACTGATTCATTTAATAAGCAGCTTTTTAGATCTAGCTTCTTTTCCTGGGTGTATTATTTTTAAGATTTCATCCGTGTTGCAGCATGCATCAGCACTTTGTTCCTTTTCGTGGGTGAATAACATTCCACTGTTTGGATGTACCACTTTTGTTTATCCATTCATCAAGTGATGGACTTTTGGGTTGTTTCTATGTTTTGCCTATTAGAAATAGTGGTGCTCTGAATATTCATGTTCACATTTTTGTTTGCACTTTTTTTCAGTTCTTTTGAGTATATATTCTAGTGTGGAATTACGGGGTCATATAGTCATTCTGTGCTTAACTTATTGAGAAACTTCCAGACTATTTTTCACAGTTTCCATTTTTCATTACCACCGGCCATATACAAGGGTTCTAGTTTCTCCACATCATCACCAACATTTACTGTTTTTCATTTTTTTTAATTCTAGCTTTCCTAGGACGTGTGAAGTGATGTCTTGCTGTAGCTTTTGGTTTGCATCTCTTTTATAGTTAATGACATGGAGCATCTTTTCATGTGTTTTTTGGCCATTTGTATGTCTTTATGACAGCATTTTAAACACCTGTTTCAGTTGACTTACCCTAAACCTGAGGGGTATTTTACAGATAGGTAAACTGAAGCTTTGTAAGTGATTTCAATAAATTGTCCAAAGTCAGAGCAAAATTAGGTTCAAATTGATTTTGATGCTCTGGATCTAGGGGAAGCAAACAAGGCAAATGATGGTCTTGGGTAATTGAAGAGTATCTGGACCTCCCAAGTTAGGAAAAACTTCCAAGGATACTGCAGTTAACGATCAAGTCACAGTGAAGCAGCTCACCTGTGAAGCAGCTCAGTTCTAGAGGAAAACCACGCACAGCGGGCCCCTGAGCCACTGGCTCATGTGTGGCTTGAGGCATTCGGTTTTCACAATGGAAGTTTTGGGAAGCCGCTGTAGGCCACTGGAAACTTTTGTTTCCATTATGTTTCTCATTATTAAAAAGAAAAAGAAGCCGCCTGCCATAATTGCACCAAGGTCTAATTTCCTTCACAAAATGCCCTTTTATTTAATTAACTAGAACACTGAGGTCAGAAGGTACAAGATGAAGAAGTTAGACTTACATAACCCAATAGGAACAGAATCCAGACTGTATTTCAAAGAGCTTGGGGTCACTCAGGATATTCAAAGGGTTTTGGAACAGGCCAGGTGAGTAAGGAAACGTGTGCTCCTTTAACCCTCAGGCTAACTCAACCACTCCAGAGAAGAGCGTCTGCGTTGACATACTGCATCGACCACGTGTGTGGATGTGCCGCAGGCTTCCAGGGGCCACTGGCAGCTGGTTAGACTTTATGTGCATCTTGTTTACCCACCCTGCCTCCTCTTCAGATTATTCTGGAATTGATAAAGTAATTTGGAAGCTAAATAATGCACATATAGCATGAGAGTCCCTACAGAGTGCCTTTGATACGGTCGTTTCTAGGAAGAAACTTCCTTTTGGACACTTGGGTTGTTTCTATGTTTTGCCTATTGGAAATAGTGGTGCTCTGAATATTTATGTTCAAATTTTTGTTTGGGCATTTTTTTTCAATTCCTTTGAGTATATATTCTGGTGTGGAATTACTGGGCCATATGGCCTTGAGTTTCTGTTACTAGTCCTAGTGTCTATTTGACTCTCTCTGCTTCTGTTTTACAATGTCATGCCGTACTTTAATACTCTCGCACAGAAAGTGAAAGATTATTCAGTATTTAGGATAAAATAGACTATAACTTAAAATTCTATATTTCAAAGAGCTTTGGCTGAATCAGTCCAAGAGTTAAAACAGCACACATTCCTTATTCACCTGGCCTATTCTAAAGTCCTTTGAATATCTTGAGTGATCAGAAGCCCTTTGAAATACAGTCTGGATTCTGTTCCTATTGGGTTATGTAAGTCCAACTTCTTCATCTAGTACCTTCTGACCTCAGTGTTCTAGTTAATCAAAGAAAGGTGCATATGATCAATAAATACCAAAAATACATGAAATTAAGCCAAATGAAGGAGAATTTTAAGTTACAGCCTGTTTTATCCCAAACACTGAATAATCTTTAACTTTCTGTGAGAGGGTATTAAAGTGTGGCATGACATTGTAAAACAGAATTAGAGAGAGTCAAATAGACACTAGGACTAGTTAGAGAAACTCAAGTTTGAACATTGGTGCCTTTAAAGTATCAACAAATGACATGAATGGGACAAAGCTTGCTTCCTATGCTATGTGGAACATGGTCTTTTCTCGGGTACTTGTGTGAGTAACACTTGCCAGTCACACACCACTTGGGCCATGTGGAGTGTTTTCATTAACACATAGAGACTAATCTCCAGCCAAACCAGTGCTTTCTGTTTTCTTTAAAGGAAGTGCAAAGTATAGATGTTTACCAAATCTGGACTAGACTGCTTAGTCTCCTAAGAGTTTGGTTGTGGTTTCTGTGTTTTCTTAAATGTGTTTCAATATGGAAGAGAGCAATTTTGGACAGAAAAGAGTGAGATTCACTTGAATACTTTTTCTCCTATGATCTGGACCTTCCAAGGAAAGATGAGGAAATTGGCAGGAATATTCTTATCAAGGATGGTGACTATATAAATGTCACCTGTATAAAGTATATAGATCATGTTTTTAAGAAATACCTTTAAAGGTTAGTCATTAAAATGAATTTTTTCCCCATGAATCTTCTATGCTTGTATTAAAAAAACAAAGTGTGTGTGTTCGTCTCTCAGTCATCCCCAACTCTTTGCAACCCCATAGACTGTAGCCTGCCAGGCTCCTCTGTGCATGGAATTCTCCAGGGAAGATCACAGGAGTGGGTTGTCATGTCTAGGGATTGAACTCGACTCTCCTGCATTACAGGCAGATACTTTACCCTGAGCCACTTGGAAAGCTCCCACCCCTCAAAAAAGAAAACCTCTCAGCGAAGGTTTACCTAAAGATGAGGCATTAGTGAGGCAACTGGGGAGGGAGCATTTGCTGGTGCTGGGCTGATATCTGGAGCATTTGTTTCCTGGAGAGTGTGATGAGATAAAGTGGGCTCTTTAATCCTCTGCATCCAAAATATAGATGCCTTAAATCCTGTTGCAGTGCAGAGCTTAATCAGAATTGGAGTTTGACTGTGAAACCACAGATCCTTTGTAACAAGGTCTTTATGCGTTTGGCTGTACAGAGTAGGTACAACCCAGCCAAACTGATTTGAGTTCCCTGAATGTTGTAAAAATACTTAAGGATCTTTCAAAGCAGTTATATGTTTATCTGAACTATACAATTCCAAATTCATAAAACCAATATATTTGACATTAAAAACTTGTGGAGGATAATTGCTTTACAAAATTTGTTAATCAGTGATGCCCAATACAAAAAAATTTATGCTTTCGAATTGTGGTGCTGGAGAAGACTCTTGAGAGTCCCTTGGACAGCAAGGCGATTAAAACAGTCTATCTTAAAAGAAATCAACCCTAAATATTCACTGGAAGGACTGATGCTGAAGCTGAAGGTCCACTATTTTGGCCACTTGATGCAAAGAGTCGACTCATTGGAAAAGACCCTGATGCTGGCAAAGATTGCGGACAGGAGGAGAAGAGGGTAACAGAGGATGAGATTATTGGATGGCATCACCAACTCAATGAATCTGAGCAAACCCTAGGAGACAGTGAAGGACAGGGAAGCCTGGCGTGCTACAATCTGTGTGTGCATGCTTAGTCACTTCACTCGTGTCTGACTCTTTGCAACCCTATGGATTGTAGCCTGCCAGGCTCCTCTGTCCATGGGATTTTTCCAGGCAAGAATACTGGAGTGGCTTGCCATACCCTCTGCCAGGGAGTCTTCCTGACTCAGGGATCAAACCTGCATCTCCTGCATCGTAGGAGGCTTTTTTACTTCTGAGCCACTGGGAAAGCCCGTGCTACAGTCCATGGGGTCACAAAGAGTTGGACATGACTTGGCAACTAAACAACTGCAAAATAACTGGTCATTACTCTTGAAAAAAATGCCAAGGTCATGAAAGACAAAAAGACTAAGGGACTGTTACAGATTAAAGGGGACTAAGGAGGCATGCAAACTAAAATCAGTGTATATTCCTGGACTGGATCCTTCATAGGGGAAAAGAAAAACAGAAATAAAGGGCATTATTAGGGTAATTGGTTGTATTTGAATATTTACTGGGGATCAGATAATAGTCATTGTATCAAGGTAGAATATCCTGGTTTTGTTAATTGCTCTGATTATTAAAGAAATTGTTCTTGATTAGAAGATATGCACACTAAAGTGTTTAGGAGTAAAGAGGTGTAATGACTGCAACTTATTCTCATATAATTGAGAAAAATGAGTGTGTGCGTATATATATATATATATATATATATATACACACATACATAGAGAGAGAGAGAGAAAGACACAAAGGGCAAAATGTTTAACAATTGGTGAACTTGGGTAAATGGCATATAGAGGCCCTTGCAACCTTTCTATAAGTTTGATTATACATATTAAAAATTATAAAAGATATACTCTAGCTAAAAGATTCCCTTCAAGATATAATCATTTCAGGTATCATTCAATGATTAAGGGTAATCCCAGTAGACCAATTTATCCTGTCTCACTTGTCCAAACTTAGAGAAATTTGCTTTCTAATCATACCTAGTGCTATGATCGAAGGCATGATAGCTCCAGACTCCCAGAGCCCGCTGAATCTATAAGTATGAAGTAGTGTGCATGCGTACTAAGTCACTTCAGTCATATCTGACTCTGTGCAACCCCATGGGCTGTAGCCCACCAGGCTCCTCTTGTCCACAGGATTCTCCAGGCAAGAACATTGGAGTGGGTTGTCATGCCCTTCCTGAGCGGATCTTTCCAACTCAGAGATCAAACCCTCATCTCTTACATCTCATGCATTGACAAGTGGATTCTTTACCACCAGCATCACCTGGGAAGCCCCAAGTATGAAGTAGGGAATCAACTAATTTATGGATTATTCTGATAAAATTTCTTGCAGGTAGTTTTACATAATAACTGCTACAGAACAGTGTGGCAGAAGCTGCTTGTTGCCATCTCAATATTCATTATTCCTTGGTAAAAATATCCCTGATTTTTAGGAAAGGAAAGGGCTGCTCCCAATAAAGACTTTATTTCCCAATTCTCCTTACAGCTAGGTGTGGCTATTTGGCTAAATTCTGACCAAAGGAAATAAAAATGAAAGTTATATGGCAACTTCCAAAAACACCTTCTTAATATAATCAATCATAAGTCCTTTTACCCTTCTTCTTTGTCTCTTCTCCCATAATACCTAGAGTGTACATGTGAGGCCTGGATCTCTAGCAGCTATCTTGGGCAACAAAGGCAAAGTCCATACCCTTGGGGTGGTAGAACAGAGAGAAGGAAACTCTGTGGGTCCCTGATTAAAAGTAGCTGTTATTCCAACCTTAGAATGTCTACTCATTAAACTATTTTTACTTTACAGGAGAAAAAGAAACTTTAATTTTGTTTGTCATTGCTAATTTGAGATTCTATTATGTATCATTAAAAAAATGGTAATTTTTAAAAAATATAAGGGGCTAAAGTCTGACTTAGACTCATAGTTTCTATAAAGTTTTCAGGTGATAATTCACTCCATGAAGGTGGATCCCATTGATATACCTTCTTAGAGTCTAGCAGAGTCTTCACATAGTTTTAGTAGATGAATATTTTTAGAATGAATGAAAACTATTTTAATAAAAACAACTCCAAAATGCTGCCTACATAATTAGAAATTCATCCCAATTTGGCATTGCTTTTTGATCATTATGATTTGCTTCAAAGATCATATTAAATACATTTCTTTCCCTATAAACCTTTGGTCAAAAGCAAAATAACCCTTATCTAGACTTCTAGCTTGTTAAGATTATAGGAAGAATTTTATGATTATAGTGTTTGCTTCTATGGCATTCTTTATTAACAGATCAAAAGGTAAAATGAATCAGGCAGCACAGACTGTGTCATATCAGGAACAAACAACTCCAAAATCTCACTAGTTTAAAACCGCAAAGTTTGCTTCTGGTGGGTGGGAGTTCCTCCATATTTTCCTTATTCAGACTGCCGCAATCTCCTCCATCCAGACAAGGAGGAAAGGTACATGACAACTGCCCATTGGTTCTTAAGGCTTCCATTCAGAAATGAGACATATCACTTCCACCATGTATCACAAAGCCACACCTGACTTCAAGTGACAGGCAGGAAGAGCACCCTGCCACGTACCTAAGATGAGCATCCCAGAATTCCTGGAGAAACCTAGTGACTACCAGATAAAGCATTTCACAGCTGATTCTGAGCTCATGGCTTCTCCTCTTAGTCTCCTGAATTTTTTTTCAATAACTTTTAAAGATAAGGCAAATTTGGTTGGTTAACAGATGAGTCATTTATCATGATTATAGAGAGTGAAATTTTCCTTAAGGCAGAGAACTGGCTCTAATTCTTCTAATTTTTGCAAGTATTTGCTTGTGACTACCTGATGATGGAAAATGAAACAATATGGACACTTAAAGTTTTGGTGTCATCTGACCATGTTAGATAAGTGGATTATGAAGTATGCAGGACTTCTGTGGAATCTCTAGAATGCATGTAAGTGTTAAAAAAAAAAATGCTTTCTTTTCCAAACATACTTATATGAGACCAGATTTCCTTCATGTACTTCGACCAGGATGACATACTGCAACAGATTGAATGAGGAGCAGACAAGAGAATCCAATCATTTTCTATAAAGTTAAATATTAAAGTGATTTGCAAAAGAAATTAGTTTAGAAAAAAGTTATTTTTATAAAATACATATTTTATATTACTATCCAACAGGATATTGTTATTCTAAAGGAATAAATATACATAGCTTGAAATGTTCTCACTTTTAATTTTTAATATGGTAACTATTGACAGATATAACCCACATTAAGTAAAGGTCATTGGGGCCTTAACTTTTTATTTTGAAATCAGTTCAGTTCAGTCACTCAGTCATGTCTGACTCTTTGCGAAACCATGGACTGCAGCACGCCAGGCTTTCCTGTCTATCACCCACTCCCAGAGCTTATTCAAACTCATGTCCATCACGTCGGTGATGCCATCCAACCATCTCATCCTCTGTCTTCCCCTTCTTCTCCTCCCTTCGATCTTTCCCAGCATCAGGGTCTTTCCCAATGAGTTGGTTCTTCGCATCAGGTGGCCAAAGTATTGGAGTTTCAGCTTCAACATCAGTCCCTCCAATGAATATTCAGGAATGATTTCCTTTAGGATTGACTGATTGGATCTCCTTGCAGTCCAAGGGACTCTCAAGAGTCTTCTCCAACACCATAGTTCAAATAATTATTCTCAATAAATTTTAGGAGTTTAAAGGGGTCCTGAGACTAAAAGTATTAAGAACCACCTTAGATAATATCTTGTGTGGTAAATTTCAATTTAGTCTTTCAAAAGAGAGAACTACTAAAAAACATTTTCTCTACCACAAAGATTTTAAGAATCAGTGAGATAATGAAAGCAATTTGAATATACCTATATGAGGAGCAAGCTTCCCCAGTGTCTCATTAGTGAAGCATCCACCTGCAATGCAAGAGCCACAGGAGATGTGGGTTCAATTCCTGGGCCATGAAGATCCCCTGGAGAAGGAAATGGCAACAGTATTCTTGCCTGGGAAAATTCCAGGGACAGAGGAGCCTGGTGGGCTACAGTCCTTGGGGTCACAAAGAGTCGGATACGACTCAGTACACACACCTACAAGGAGCATTGCCTGGTGAATACTCATTCCATTGCTGAGAAGAGTATTTTGACCTTATCTATGTGAAATACTAAGTCAATTATATATCTAGATTATAAAAGAATATATTCAGTTAACCTACTAAACACTACCTGAGAATAGAACTAGTCACTGAATGAAGATACACTCTGCTGCAAATAACTAAAACTCATCTAAAAGAGGCTAAAATTGAAATAAGAAAATTACTATTTTCATATAAGGAATCCAGATGTTGAGTATTTCCACTGAAGATTATTTGATAACCTCAACTGCATTAAAATGTTCCCAGGATCCTTATATCCTTCTAACCTGTTAGTTTCTGGATCCTGGCTCATATCCATTCTTACCAGCCCCAAATACTGACATCAAAAGTAAATATAAGATCAAGAGATAGAACATAGAGGAGTGGTATATTTTTTCCCATGTGTTTCTTTTAGACAGCAAGAAAGATTTTTCCTGAAATCACTCTGCCACCGTTAACACTGACTTGTTTTCAAACATCATGTGTCAGAAGTGGATCACCAATCCCTGGCCAGTGGAGAAGCTCAAATCAGTCCTGGGATAGTGGAATTGGAGGTTACCATGATTGACTGAAACCAATCACGATTCCCTCTTTGTGGCTGAAGAAGGACATAGCTTCTCCAAAAACATCTGACTCCTTGATATTGGCACAAAATGGGGTTCTTTCAGTAAAAATGAGAGTGGGAATGGGGAATAGCTATGGACTAGGGAACCAGTAGGTTCCTGCATAATCATGACAACTGAAATGTCTCATTGTGGTTCCCAAGACTGTTATGGAATAATATTGGATTTGCCAAAAAGTCCATTTGGATTTTCTGTACCACCCCACAAATGAACTTTTTGACCAACACAAAAGATAAAAATCAGAGACATTTTAGGACTTCCTGGGTGGCCCAGTGGTTAAGAATCTGCACTTCCACTTCAGGGGGCAAGGGTTTGATTCTTAGTTGGGGAACTAACATCCTAGATGACACATGGCTCAGCCAAAAAAAAAAAAAAAATTACAGAGATGTTTTATAAATATCATATTTGTCTGTTTTCCTTCTTTTAGTCAGTTGTCATAGAGTGCCTAATGAATGCTTAGGTGCATTAAAGATACACAAAGTCTTGTTTAACTTTTTACTGATATCTCATTCTTAGCTTGTAATATATAATTCATTCAATAATAACAAAAAATTAATTCTACTCAATCTGCTACTACTACATTTTTGTTTCCTTAAGTTATTCTGCACATGTCACTGCTGATACATTATAGCATCATACCTTTTACACTTAATGCTTTCAGTTAAAATTTGACTCCCCATTAAACTGGAAACATTTATATATTTGAAGAATATAAATTTCATTCTATAATCCAAGTAATTCTCTAAGTAATTAATAAAAGTCAGAAACAAATACAGAAAAATACTATTCAGTATGTTCTTCCTTTTCTAGAACAACCCACACAACGGCTGTCTGGTCTCTCACTAACAGTATGAACCCCAAGAGCAGCTACATATTTTCTGCTCTGATCCTGTATGGTCTGGTTACAGCAGGAATGATTTATAGATCATTCAGGAAATAACACTCTACCATTTTTCCTTCAAGGCTCAGCTTATATGTCATCTCTTCAGAGGCTTTTCCTGATCACCCTGTTTAAAAGAGGCTTCCTCAGATTACTTTATATTAAATTACTCTTCTAATTCCATCTATAGCAGTCTTGCAAATCTGTAATTTCTTGTGCATGCATTTGTTTATTTTCTGTTTCCCAAACTAGAATATAAGCCCTATAAGAGCTGGAAAACATGTTGGCCTTATTTTACACTGTACTAAAAGTTTAATACAGTGTCTGACACATAGTGGCTCATCCACAGATATTTAATTGAGAAAGTTTTCTTGGGAAATAAAACTATTTTATGTTATATTCTGAAAGCAAAATAAACTTGAATCTTGGTGCTTATCATCTTTTGGTCATTGACATGTAATAATAAAGGACCTTGTAACTATATAATTAATGGATATTTCACATAAGGTGTCAGATGTGGTAAAACACTGTAAACACAGATAAATCTTTTTATGCCAAACGGATACTTTTTTTACATATTGTGTTTTCATTTCAGATAATTTATTAAGTATGAGAAATTAACCTAATAATTTAATCTGGGGTTAACACAGTTTAGAAATGTCAAGAAATGAGTCTGGCCAGAACTTAACAATACTTATGCATCTTCAATATACTTTGAATGGGAACTATCTCTCGTGAACTCTCATGGTGATTATAATAATATACATCCAACTGTAATTATAAAACAAAGCATGGAATATTTTAGGCCATTAAACATTTTTTAAAGTTTTTTTTTATGTGGATAATTTTAAAAGTCTTAATTAAATCTGTTAAAATATTGCTTCTGTTTTAGGTTTTGGTTTTTTGGCAAGTGGGATCTTAGCTCCCCAACCAAGGATCAACCCTACAGCCCCTGCATGGAAGCTGAAGTCTTAACCATTGGATGGCCAGGGAGGTCCCTAGGCCATTAAATATTATACTTTATTGTTATTAACGAAGTAAGCAAGTTACTGAAAGGGTGACTTGAAGTCTGTCTGTTTTCAATGGAGATATTCCCATGTACGGGTGTGATTAGCACAGAGTTGCTAAATCTCTCTCTGAGCCATCTGTGAGCACCTTCTTGGTTAAAAACAACACGGACTCACTCTGCTCAGTTTTTAGTTTTTTGCCACAACTGTTATCTTTATCTTAAACCTGGGAAGTTTCTCAAATGCCTCAAGTTTGGAAATGCCACCTTTCACAAAGAATCTGATCTTCAGATTGAAAAAAAGACCTCTATTAAGTCAACTACCTCAAACAAAATTTTATTGACATAAAATGTTGATCATAGAAGAGCCAATTCAACTGTAAAGGAAAAAAGAGAATTTTAGCTTACTATTGAGTTTAGAATACTTTCATGTGTTTGACTTTCTAATAATGCAAAATAAAATTCCTAGCTACTTGAGCACACTGGCTTGGTCTTTGGATCTATCTCAAGTTAGGGTGATTCATTATAAAAGCTCCTTTTATAATGGCCTCAGTGTGAGGTCTTAGTTCTGGCAAATCAGCAGTAGTAGAGACCTTGCTGACAAAGACCTCGCAGACAGCCTGTCATTGCACTTGATGCTTTGGAGGCCTATGTCCTTACTACATACCCAGCACAATCTCTTCTAAATAACTTGATCTGATTGCCATGGATGATCCATTCAGGTGGAACCTCAGGGAGACCACTGCAATAAAAATACCTAGAACTCTCCAGAGACCATATAAATAAAATGTCTGCTTTAAAATAAACTCTAAAGTGATTACAGCCATCCTAACAATCACTTTTTCTACCAAAGATGCATGTTTTTAAAAACCAGCCTATCAGAAACATCTAAATAGGCTTGAGGACTTCCCTGGTGGTCCAGTGATCAGGGTTCTGTGCTTCTACTGCAGGGGCACAGGTTTGATTCCTGGTCAGGGAAGTTCCACCTGCTGTGTGATGCAGCCAAAAAAAAAAAATAGATTAAGAAAAAGGCTTGATTTTGACTGCACTGTTTGGTTCCTCAAGTCCAGGCTGAGTATGATTAGGAAGCCATTCTTTAATGCACTTCCATCATAAAGTATACTGCTTCATATCCATAATGTATATTGCTTCATATCCATCCCAACAGTAAGGGATAAATCTTTTCTGTGTTACTAAGATTACAAATACATAATTTAGCTTTAGAAAATATATACTGCTAGTAACAATTTTGGGGCTTCTCCAGTGGCTCAGTGATAAAGAATCCACCTGCAATGCAGGAGATGTGGGTTTGATCTCTGGGTCGGGAAGATCCCCTGGAGAAGGAAATGGCAACCCACTCCAGTATTCTTACCTGTGAAATCCCATGGACAGAAGAGCCTGGCAGACTACAGTCCATGGGATCACAAAAGAGTCAGATATGACTAACTGACTTAACAACAACAACGTTAACAGTTTTTTATTGTACATAATTCAGAGTGGGGATGAAACAATTTTATACAAAGAATAACCTTTTAGATCTTGAAAGCTATTGATACCATCATATTTCATCAACCATAAATAAAGTAAGAGAATTGAAAAAATTAACATCTCTTCAAAAAGATCTCTCATACATATTATATTCAGGTTTTTTAAATTAATTTATTTTTTACTGAAGGATAATTACTTTACAGAATTTCTCTGTTTTCTGTCAAACCTCAACGTGAATCTGACATAGGTATACATATATCCTCTCCCTTTTGAAATCCCCTCTCCTCTCCCTCCTGTTCAGGGTTTCATACTGCCTTTTTCACAGGTTTTATGTGTGAAAACATAATTACATCATTGAAATAAAATACCAAAAATGTTAAAAAGTTTGATTCTGTTGGCATTCACACACAAATGAATCCTTTTCTCAGAAAGGAGCATTTTGTATGTACAATCTTTTACAAAAAAGTCTACCTAAGCAGAGAGATATTATAATTTTTAAAAGTAATATTCATAAGATCATGGGTAAGAGGGGATGTATAAACACTGCTATATTTAAAATGGATAATCAGCAAGGACTATAACAGAGGGAACTCTGCTCAATGTTATATGGCAGCCTGGATGGGTGGGGAATTCAGGTGTGAATGGATACATGTATACGTATGGCTGAGTTCCTTTGCTGTCCGCCTGAAACTATCACACTGTTAATAATCTACACTCCAATATAAAATAAGAAGTTAAAAAATAAATTAAAAAAAAGAGAGGATATATAAGAACTGAGACTGGCCCTGCTTTTGAACAAGCAAACAGGTCTCACTCAGGAGGCACGTGGAGGCAGCAGCAGCTGTGAGTCCCTATCTTCCCTGCATTCCTGCACATGGCAGCTTCTCACCTCAGTCTCTAAGTGGAGAGTAAGTCATGCCCAAGTTGAGGTCATCCTGTCCATCAAAAAGAGCAGGGAAACATCAGGTCACATTCAAAATGGGAAATTAGCTCAAGGTCTAATTTTTATTTTTGTTGGTTATTATTTTCTGGATAAGACAGAAGCTCTTGTCCATTTTTCCTAATGTGGTCTTGATTTTTTCCATACTTCTTACTCAGTGACTCTCACCTAGTATCCTTTCTCCAGGACATGCCCGCTTTCTTTCTTCCTGCAGTCATTCATAAATCCAAAGATTTTTTCTAAAAAGCATATTGAGTCCACATGTACCATGTATAAGGTGAATTTATAATATCTATTTAAGGTAAAATATAAAAGCTGGTAGCTTAGATGTCTGTTAGAATATAAGCTCCTTGAAGGCAGGGAATTTTGTCTGTTTTGTCCACTGACATCTCCTGAGTCGCTAGAAGTGTCTGGCATACAGAGGGTGTTCAATAAATATTTGTTGAAGGAATTAAGGTTTTTATATTTTTCATTCTAACTTTAATTCTCACTGATGTGTTATGGAAAGCATATTGATATGTTATATAAAGCACATATTTTAGAATGGATAATTTCCTAGAAACATACAACCAAGATTGAATCATGAAAAAATAGAAAATCTGAGCAGAACCACTATTAAAAAAGAAGATGAATCAGTAGTCAAAAAACCTCTCAAAGAGCAACTATAAAAATGAAGGAAATCCCATAATTTGCAACAGCATGAATGCACCTTGAGGAAGTTTTTCTAAGTGAAATAAGTCAGATAGAGCAAGATAGTTCAGTTCAGTTCAGTTCAGTCGCTCAGTCGTGTCCGACTCTTTGCGACCCCATGAATTGCAGCACGCCAGGCCTCCCTGTCCATCACCAGCTCCCGGAGTTCACTCAAACTCCTGTCCATCGAGTCGGTGATGCCATCCAGCCATCTCATCCTCTGTCATCCCCTCTTCCTCCTGCCCCCAATCCCTCCCAGCATCAGAGTCTTTTCCAATGAGTCAACTCTTCGCATGAGGTGGCCAAAGTACTGGAGTTTCAGCTTTAGCATCATTCCTTCCAAAGAAATCCCAGGGCTGATCTCCTTCAGAATGGACTGGTTGGATCTCCTTGCAGTCCAAGGGACTCTCAAGAGTCTTCTCCAACACCACAGTTCAAAAGCATCAATTCTTTTGGTATGGGGAGGGAGGAGGGAGGAGGGTTCAGGATGGGGAACACATGTATACCTGTGGCGGATTCATTTTGATATTTGGCAAAACTAATACAATTATGTAAAGTTTAAAAATAAAAAAAAAGTAAAACAAACAAACAAACAAACAACAAAAGCATCAATTCTACCCCACTCAGCTTTCTTCACAGTCCAACTTTCACATCATACATGACCACTGGAAAAACCATAGCCTTGACTAGATGGACCTTTGTTGGCAAAGTAATGTCTCTGCTTTTGAATATGCCATCTAGGTTGGTCATAACTTTCCTTCCAAGGAGTAAGCGTCGTTTAATTTCATGGCTGCAGTCACCATCTGCAGTGATTTTGGAGCCCCCAAAAATCAAGTCTGACAGTTTCCACTGTTTCCCCATCTATTTCCCATGAAGTGATGGGACCAGATGCCATGATCTTCGTTTTCTGAATGTTGAGCTTTAAGCCAACTTTTTCACTCTGCTCTTTCACTTTCATCAAGAGGCTTTTCAGTTCCTCTTCACTTTCTGCCATAAGTACTGTATAATCTCACTGTATAATAATGTCTGTATTAATAGGTGGCATAAATGGAATAAATGTATAAATGGAAAGTTTATGATCCTGTAGCTCTAATAATCCATATTTCTATTTCTCAGTTTACCTAAGTTTGATCAAGTATAAATCTTGCCCTATATTCTTTTTTAAATATTTATTTATCATTGGTTCTTCCTTTTTTCCTTCTAGGAATTCATTGTTATTTTCTTTGCCGTTTTAAGACAACTGAAGTCCTCTAGGATTTATTTCTCATCATCACAATATACCAACCCTTCCCCACACCATTTCTAGTTCCCTTGATTAAATTTGCTTTCTTGATTTGTTCCCAGGCCTGGATTACTGTTCTCACTGAAACATACTCTCCAATCATATGAAAATCCTCCCAAGAGCTATTGATCTCCTTGTTTCCTTCCCCCTAAAGGACCATGAGCTATCAATCAGGTCCAGTGCTTTCTCTTTGTAGATGCTTCTCCTTCCCTGCTTCCTCTCTTCATCTTACCATCATTCTCCTGTCTCTTACACACCAAAACCAAAATCCCTCCACTGATCCAGACTTTCCCTTCTTTTTATCCCCTGTAAAATGGTACAATCATCTCACAGTTTTTATTTCTTCACGTCTCAACTTACTGTAAAAAGAATTTTCCACCTCCATACACTTAATACGTTGTTTTAAAGTCACTTATAAACCCCTTGGTATCACTTAATACCTCAGATCTTTCCTTCCTTGTTGGAATTCTTTCCTCCTGTGTTTCCATTACACCTTGTTCTGGTGATGTACCTTCTGCCACCTTCACCATTCTTTTACAGCAAGTGTTTGTTATTTTTCATTTTGTTTCATTTATTTTTTGCATATCTTCTCATTTTGCTTTTCAGATCTCTGTCCTTGGTCCTGGTCTCAAACTTACAAAATTTCCATGGGAAAACTAATCAATTCCTATCATTTTAATTTCCACTTCTTTTTCTTTTTTAAAATGATTCCCACATTTATATCTTTAAACTCTCCACTGAACTCCAGATCTCTTATTTCTGGTTGTCCTCTAGATATCTTCTCAATGTATGTGTTCCTAAGCCTTCTAAAATCTATTAATTTTATTCCCTTCCCCGTGTTATGCCAAGTGGCAATTTTCCAGAGGAAATAGGCTCCAAACCTTTTATCCTTAAGTGAAGATGATGTGTCAATCTCTCATCAAATATATATATATATATATATATATATATATGACTTGAGTAAGAAATAAACCTTTAATATTTTTTGGAGTTTGTTATTATTGCTGTCTGGATCAGCTGGGCCTAACTGATTCAAAATCCAAAACCAAATTCATTGCTGTTTCCCTGAGCACTATTAACAGAATGAAGGAACATGCTCTTCTCACCTGCTCTTATTCCTCTATTCCATTTTCTTTGTGTTTTCTGAGCCATCAATATCTACCCACTCAAGCAGGCTAGGCACCTGGAAGCATATCTAGACTTCATGTTCATGTCCACCCACATTCCTGATTCAGGTAGTTCTGTAGATTCAGTTTCCAAGTATCCCTCAAATACTTTCTTTTATTTCCATCCTTAGCATACATCTTCTCATTATCTGTTGCCTGAACTATTTCAGTGAGTTTGTAAATGATTTCCTTGTCTCTAGTATCAGGCTTCCCTAAGTCCATATGGCTGTCAGAGTAACTTTTATAAAACGAACTTTGTTTATTCCACTCTCCTGTTAAAATCTCTCACCAGTGCTTACAGAATAACACTGAAATGCTTTGTCATGGTATATTAGACTCTTAATACTCCAGGCCTTTTCATTCTCCTCAACCGCATCTCTGCTCCAGCAACACCTAACCCCTTGAAGCACTGGTCCTTCCACTCTTGCATCACACACACACACACACAGTCCATTAGTCCTCAACTGATCCTTCTAGAAATCCCAATTTTGGTTTCTTTTACTTTAAGAAGGTTTTTCTAGTTTTGATGCACATCAATTCTCTCATGAGACTACTTCTTGGCTTAAAATGTGCTTTTGCTATTGGATGTGGCAATTTTTAAAAACCTTTGCTCATACAGCCTCTGTGATAGCCATAGATAGCCATGGCTGTGATCCTCTTGAGAATAGGGGGATATCTTACTGCAATAATATATGGAAAGCACAGAACTTAGCACATTACAGACACCCTCAAAGATGTTTACAAAATGGAAATGATAAGCCTTTTCCTCAGATAGTTTAGCATCTGCTAAGGGTTACATTTTTTATATAACTTAAAATTTATAGAGAGCTTACTGTGTGTCAGGCACTGTAGCAACTATTCTGTAAGTTTTATTTTATTTAGCCTAAGAGTAAATCTAGGGCATTGAAACGTGCATTAGATACCTATCCTTACTGATTTCATTATCTGAAGCAAACCCTATTTCACCTTTCTGACAGGTAGGTCATTATAGGTTCTTGGGTATTAATTGGATGGATTTCTTTCCTACACAGTAATTGAATGAATAGCAGAAACATTACAGTTTACATTTGGGGTTTTTCTCTACAACTTTCAAGAGGAAGTTCAGCTATTTTGAACAAAAATTATGACAAGTTTCATGGACCTCTATGATAAGTAAGAAGTAACTTAAATAAGAGACACAGGCACAGAGGGGTTGATTAACTGGTTCTACATCATAACTTTCAAGACTTCATTATTATTCTACACACAACCATCAACCACAAAAGAAATTTGCTAATTATCATTGAGTGGCAAAATTCCAAGAGTGACAGAATTGTATAGATGACACTCAAGACTTATTTTGGAGGACACTGATAAGATGTTGGAAGAGCTCTAGGCCCAAATCCTATTGACTCCACTCTCTGGTCCTCTAGGTCGGAACATGCCTTTTATAATTCAGTTCTTGCAAAGCTTTCATCTTCAAATAATAATAGGCAGATGTAGGAACCCAGTCGGTCTATATATTAAGAAACAAACAAGGGACTTTCCTGGTAATCCAATGGCTGCAAAGCCAGGCTCCCGATACAATGGGACCCGGTTCCATCCCTGGTCTGGAGACTAGATCCCACACGCTGAAACTACCACCTGGTGCAGCCAAACAAATAATTTTAAAATATATTTTTTAAAAAAGAAACAAGAAACTAAACAAACAAACAAACCAACCAATATTCCTTTCCTAAGGAGTCCAGAGCCAGTGGCATTTGCCGAAGGCCAAAAGCCATGGGACGATGGAGCAATGACCTGCCACTTGGCCTTTTTTGCAGAAATACACAAAACGTGTAGAATCGCTTAGGTTTAACCCCTCCTAGCCTCATCACTAGGAAATTGGATGCTCTGAGGAATGTTGTATCCCACCCCACCCCCGCAGCCAAGGGTGAAAGAGTGATTAACAATCGCTTGGCAAAACAGCTTCCCGGGCCATTTGGGAGTTGCACGCGTTCGTCCCCGGGGTTCGGGCCGCTGCGCCTTCACGCGCAGCCTTTTTGTTTACTCCGCCAGCAGGGGAGACAGGGAGCGAGCGTGTAAAGATGCTCCGGGACCCGGGGGCTATATAAAGCTTTGGTTCGGGCCAGGTGGGTGCCAGGGGCCAGCCGGTCCATGGAGATCGCGAAACGTACGGAGAGCAGAAGCGGCCAGTGCGTGCACCTCTGTCGCCCGCCGCCAGCTCCAGATCTTCCGATGCAGCACAGGGGCGCGGACTCCGGGTACAGAGCCTTGGCCCCGCCTCGCGCTTACCCCGCTCCATCCCTCCCGCCTGCCCCTTCCCGGCTCCTCCCCTCGGATCTTCCAGCCCCACACCCTCCCCGCCCTGGCTCAGCTGCGGTCAGGTCTCCTGGGTCTAGGTTCGCATCTTCTCTGCGCGTCTTGTGCTCCCCACCTCGCAGATCCGCAGTCTTCTGGAGACCGTGGGTTGACGACGGAGGAGAGAAGGAGCAGGAGGCGCCGCACCACGCCGTGGAGGCGGTGAGTGAACCGCGCGTGGCGGGCCGCGCCTCCCAGGGGCTCCGTTGATCGACCCGCGCAGGGTACGCGGGACCCCGGGGAGACGCGCGCCTGGCCTGCCCCTGGCGTATTATCGCACCAGCAGGTGGCCCTACCGGTGGCCTTGTCTGTGCTGTGCGGTGAGTGCGTCCGCCGCTCCCAGGACGCGAGGATCGAGCCGGGAGGGAGGCTTCTGAGCCCCTGGGGTCACATTCCCTGCCGACGGGAGGAACGCTTGGTCGCCCGGGTTTGCAGTTTTTTAGAAAGGGGTGAGTGATAACTGCGATCCGTTTCCTTACACCCCCTCAGATGCCAGATGGCCCCGGAATAACGGACGCCTCAGGAAAGCTTTCCCAATACAGACACCCAGTCAGGTGAGTGACAGGCCTCATGGAAGGGCTCCAGCAGCTCCAGGGAAGGGTCTCGCACAGCCCTGCTCAGCAGCTGATCCCGAAGTTTTTCTCTCTTGGAAAAATCTACCTTCAAGGTTTATCTTCCTAGTCCCAGAGGTCCTTTGCTCATGGAGTTGAAAAATGTAGTTCACGCTCTCATCCGAAAAAAAAGGTTTATCAGTGCCCACTCAGTAAGCGCTTTACAATATCTATTATGAAGAGGGAACGCTGGTAGCATTAGTAAAAGTAGAGTGATGACGTCTTGTGCCTGCGAAACAATTTCTTTTTAATGCCAAAAGGTTTGCGTGAAACTGGCTTCACACCAGGCTGAGTGGAAATATTCTTTTTTTGCAAACCAGAATCAAGAATGGTGTTCGCAATTGCGGTTTACAGCAAACCGAACAAATCAACAAATGGAACTTGAGACGGAAGAGAAAATGGAAACGTAATGAAAATCCCAAAGATTACAGGACCGTAAAAGCGATCGAAAGTTATTCGACCTAACAATTAAGAGCTAGTTTGCTGTTCCTAGCCACAGGAAATCAGTCTTCCTGCAAGATGATTAGTAGCTTTTAATCAGGTGAAAGCTTAAGTCTTCATTGCGTGCTTTAGAGAGCTGTTAAATGAAGAGCTGTACAAAGTTTGTAGAATGTGCATGTGCTTATAATAGCACGTAGTAGTCAATAAGTGTTAGTCTCTCAGTTGTGTCCGACTGTTTGCAATCCCATAGACTGTAGCCTGCCAGACTCCTCTGTCTATGGAATTCTCCAGGCAAGAACTCTGGAGTGGGTAGCCATTCCCTTTTCCAGGGGATCTTCCTGACCCAGGAATCCAACCGGGTGTCTGGGGAAGACCATAGTAGTCAATTAGTGTTGATTAATTTCCTACCCTTTGCTAGCACTAGTGAAGAACATGGGAAAAGATAATTACAGCCCTTTGGAAGTGTTATAATGGTTTACTTTGGTCAATTTTATGACTAACTCTACCAGGAAGGGGGAGGTGGGAAAGTGTCAGGGAACTGTGTATCATAGATGTGATTACCTGGCTGAGTCTAGAGGTTAACCCAGTGGAGAACCTGTGGGGTGGGGCAGAAGACATTGAGAGGAAAAAGAATAGCACAGTTCCTTCTGGGAGCATCAGGGAACTGGCATTTGAGTGTGTGGAACTGTGGTCACTCCAGCAGGGAAGCCAGAGCAGATCTTGTACACCTTGGTACAAGACTTTTGTCCTGATCCTGTGTATGGCATTGGGAACTTATGGACTTTATTCTGTAGGTGGTATTGGGGGTTACTCAAAGGATTTTAATTAAAATATTAATGTGATCAGATTTATGCTTCAGAAAAATCAGTAAGGAAATTGTATATAGCCTTAGTTAGAACATCAAAAGTGAAATTGGAAGTTATTGCAATTAAGGCATTGATGAAACTGGGTGAATTTGGGAAATGCTTAGTTGACAGAATAGATTAGGCTTAGGCTTATGATGTATTGGATATGGTAGGTAAATAGAAGTAAAAAGACAGAATGGTTCCCAGGTTGGTGGCTGATGACCAAGTGAATGTTATACTAATGAAATGGAAATTAAGGCTTAAAAGATAACTTGGGAACAAGATAGCATGTCAGATTTCCCATTTGTCATATTTCATGTGCGTGTGGGGCCTCCAAATAGATCTGTCCAGTAAAGAGCTGCATATACAGGTCAGTGGTCCAGAGTCCAGTTCTTACGTGGAAATACAGACTTGGGAGGCTTTGGTAAATAAACAGGGGATCCATGGCAGTGAGTCAGGTCATCTGGAGGAGTGAAAGAGGAAAGATGATCATTCTTGATAAGATGCTGGGGGAAGGCCAACATCTAACCTGTCTACAGAGAAAGAGAGGTGCACAAACCTGACTGGGAAGAATCAAACAGAACAGGGAAGAAGTCAGCAAAGTGTAAAGTTCCTGTAAGAAAAATGGCCAGTGAGAGATTCTGGGGAGTCAGAGTGTGATAATAATTAAGCAACATTCTTTGGGTTTGACAGTTTTACACATTAGAAAATCAATTGCATTTTTTTAGGAGCAATTTCTTTTCTGAACTAATGTAGCCATTTCTTTGAATTTCTCTTTAAGTTCTGTCTTGTGTAGTATTGTGTGTTTCTGATTCTTTTTACTCAATTATCAACTTCTTGAAGATAGGGATCATGATTTATCTGTCTTTGAATTATGAATTATGTTTGGTATAAGAGATTACTAAAATATTTATAGGATGACTGATATTGCTTATTTAGGCACCCAATTTATAAACTTAACTGTTTGGCTAGAAACATTTATCAACTACATTGCCTATGTTTTTGCTTTTTAAAATGGAACATACTGAATATAATGAAATTTTCTCTTTGTTAGAATCAATCTGATTTGGGCACATGAGGCTATTTATTGTACACTAAAATACCAGGCACTCTAGTTGGTGGTGCAACCTTATCCTTTTATTTCACCTGAATGAAAAATAATAGAAGATCAGATGGTAAGATTAATATTTGTTGTACATTTGAAATTTTAAGGTAATCACATTTACATGCAAATTATTTGCACAAAATCAGTATTATTTTCAATATCTCAATATACTGTTCCCAAATTTAGTTGGGTGGGGAAAAGGGAGAGAGATGGGATCAAGGTTGGGGTCAGAGATAGCCTTTTGAAAAAGTTGCTTTTTGTATGTTTCTAAACTTGATTTGGTTCCATCTATATCTACAAACTAAGTCTGAGTGTCAAACAAGATGCTAGGTAATTTCTGCCTTTGTGTAAGGTGCGTAATATTTTGTCATCTTTTAAAGTTTTTATCATCCCAATATTTAATGTCATGGTAGGATTCATTTTTTCTCCAAAGGAATTTGGAAATTGGAAGATAAACTGTCTTCTGTATTTTGTAAGAATAAGTATATCCATAATGCCTGAAGTAAGCTATCTAAATATTGATCTTAAGCTCATGAAGGGTTTAATGTGAATGTGATCCAACTTATAACTTGGATAAAGATTTAAAACAGTGAATCAATTATTGATACTTTATCAAATAGACTCCATGAAGGCTGTAACACCAGCATTTTAAACTCTATTTAAATGCATAAATCAGTTGATAAATATATGGAGCTCTTGAAATTTGAGCATTTCATGAGAACAAAGATTCTGAATGTGGAAAAAAAAAATAAAGCATATTATGTTGTCTGCTTCTTTCAGACTATTTTGGCCAAAATCAAAGTGTTATGATTACTTATATCAAGAAGCAGAAGCTCTTCTGAAAAATTTTCCAATTCAAGCCACAATTTCATTTTATGAAGATTCTGATAGTGAAGACGAAACTGAGGAGCTGATCTGTGAAAATTAACCTGATTAGTTTTGATGACATTCAAAGTTTGTAGGTACAAATTAGATTAGTGTACAAATGTATCATAATCCTTTTAAAAATTAATTTATTTGTATATAAGTTATTAATAAAATGAAATATTTAGTAATTACTACGGTAGTTGGGCCTTTTTTATCCCTACACTATAATACAATGTTGGAATTTAAAAATAGGTTCTGTTTACAAGTGTCTTGATTGTATTGTAAACATTTGGAGCTTACAAAAGATAATTTAGATTGCTTCCTCAAATTACAAATTTATCTTTGTTTATAATTTTGAAAACATTTATGTATGACTTTTCAAAGAATAACAATATTTAATTTTCAAGACTGAGTTTTGTAATAACTGGTATTTCCTACTGATCCCCATTAGATGTTGTAGTTACAGATGTGTATTATCTTATTAGGTAATGAGGAAAATCACCTTATGTTATCAATCACATGTTACTATTATGTATTAGCCAGCAAATGGTGAAAAAGATTGTAAACATTGTCTATAATTAAGATTGGGAATCAATGTTAGGAATATTAAATTTTAGCAATTTTAATGAATGGTGAGTCAAGTTATTCTCATTTTAATACTCTTCTGCTGCCCTTAAATTCAGTGGTAAAATAGCATGGGTATTTAGTACTTATGGCACCACACTGAGGGATCCCCAGAGTTAAAACAAAAAATCTTACTTAAGTGGAGTCTAAAAAGGGGGAAACAAAATGCCAGAATTTGATAATCATTTTTTCATTTCAGTACACAAGGGAGCTAAGAAATTTGGCAGATAGGAAACATTCTCCAATAATATCACCTTCCATTGCTCTGGTTCCCAGGTCCTATATTCTCATGTAAAGAATTTTCTCCTGGGAAGTGAAATAAGAAATTCTTAGTGATTAGCTTAAAAAAATTTTATAGAAGAATACATCCTTTTTTTAATGAAAGAGAAAACAGAAGCACTTTGCATGGTAGATAGAGGTAACATAGTAATTATGATCATGAAATTCTTTTAGCTAAAATACAGTCTTTTCAATTACAAGTAGCTGAAATACAAGTGTTTCCATTGCTTAGCTAAGAAATGCCCCCCTTACAATCATTGATTTACAGGCACTTTAAGAACAAGGCAATTGAAATAGAACAAGTTCAAACCATGTTTCAGAGTCAGGAAAAATTAGTTATGGAAAGAGGATAGAGAGAGTTACTTAGAACTATATTTCTTCTCTTGAAAACTTTCCTTTCACTGGATTCTACTTTCAAGATGTATGTGTTCCTCAATAGATATGCAAAACCCCACCAGATCACCAACATGGACCTTAAGCATTAGATACTGGTGTTTGCCTGCACAGTATTTGTGCTGCTGTTATTAATATGTTGGAATAGTATTAAGAGCCACAGTCACATTTATTGAGTGCCTACCATTAGCCAGACATCTCACTTAATCCTTACTAAGTAAAACCTAAACCCATTGTGTAAGTGGAAAATGAGGCATTGAGATATTAAAGTAACCTGCATAAGGTTGCTCATTTATTAACCCCAGGGGTGGCATCCAAACTAAACCTCAGTTCAGTTCAGTCCCTCAGTCGTGTCCGACTCTTTGCGACCCCATGAATTGCAGCACGCCAGGCCTCCCTGTCCATCACCAGCTCCTGGAGTTTACTCAGACTCATGTCCATCGAGTCAGTGATGCCATCCAGCCATCTCATCCTCTGTCGTCACCTTCTCCTCCTGCCCCCAATCCCTCCCAGCATCAGAGTCTTTTCCAATGAGTCAACTCTTCGCATGAGGTGGCCAAAGTACTGGAGTTTCAGCTTTAGCATCAGTCCTTCCAAAGAACACCCAAGGCTGATCTCCTTTAGAATGGATTGGGTGGATCTCCTTGCAGTCCAAGGGACTCTCAAGAGTCTTCTCCAACACCGCAGTTCAAAAGCATCAATTCTTCGGCGCTCAGCTTTCTTCACAGTCCAACTTTCACATCATACATGACCACTGGAAAAACCATAGCCTTGACTAGACGGACCTTTGTTGGCAAAGTAATGTCTCTGCTTTTGAATATGCTATCTAGGTTGGTCATAACTTTCCTTCCAAGGAGTAAGCGTCTTTTAATTTCATGGCTGCCATGAAACTAAACCTATCTGACTCTTAAACTTGGCTAACTATGCAACACAACATTCGGGGGTAAGCTGCATTAGTCTACATTTCGCTCTATCTTTCAAGAAAGAGAGGAAGTTAGATGAGGAAGACCTTGTCAGTGGGTGAATGGAGCAGAGCGAGACTACTAACCTCTTCAACTCGTTCACTAGTCATTAGCGAGAGTTCCTAGAGGTTAAGAGTTCTCTGCACCTCACAGGAGTGCCTGTTTGCATTTGACATCTCAGCTCTTAAAAGTTCTCTTTTCTGTACAGATTGGTGCCTTCCTTAAAAGAGAGTTTCTGGCAAATCAAAATGCCTTAACAGTGTTATTTTATTCCATATTTCAAGCAGTGTGATGGTAGTGCTTTAACAATGGACAGACAGTTGTGTTCTGGGTTCACAGGCATCTCTAAAAATTTATTCTCAGATTCGGTCAGCACCAAGGCTTAGCAACAGTTTCACTCTTTAATCTTTCCATGGAATAGCTGTCACCTCCTTGCAGTGCTGAAATTCAGGGTGCAGGACGAACGCGGCTTGCGTAGTTTGCACTGGTTCCACCCCTGCCCGCTCTCCATTCGCCCCGTTGGCTCCGCCTCACGCAGCCTCGACGTGCTGCGTCATGGCGCGCCTCACCCTGGACGACCCCGGAAGTGGGTCGGGGGCTTGGCCTCTGCCCGGCCTCGGAGCCGGAGCGGGAGGTGTTACTCCACAGGCGTTGAGCTGAGCTGTCGAGTCGGGCGGCGGACCCCGGGCAAGGCCCGGGCCAGGGGTCCAGGATGCTGAACGTCCCTTCCCAGTCTTTCCCGGGCCCCAGCTCGCAGCAGCGCGTCGCCTCCGGGGGGCGTAGCAAGGTAAGCGCGCTGCAGTCCTCTCTTCCTGCCGGGATCTCAGGCTCCGGCACAGTCCGTTCTCTCCTTACGTACCCTCTCCCACCTCCTGTCCCCGCCTCTGGCTTTCATCCCCTCCTACCCTTGCTGGCGATCTCTTTCAGATCCCATGCGTTCTCCAGTCCTGGAACTCTCTTAACCTCCATCTCTTACCAGCTGGTCCCTTTTCTTTCCCATCCCTTTATCCCGTTCTGTCAATTCCCTTCTTCCAACTCTTTTTCCCACTAATCAGATTCAGATATAAGGTAATGCCAGGCTCCGTGCTTCCCATATTGTTAGGTACTCTATCGGCTTCCTTCCTTCAACATAACCTGCTCTCCGTTCTTTTGTTCACTTTCCGAAGAAGTTGTGAGCGATCTGGGTTCCCTAGAAGAGGGGAAAGGCTGGGCAATAGCAGCAGTGACCAGTGTTTATCCCGCCAAGAGTGGGGACTCCAGGAGCTAGGGAAGATTGGAGAAGAGAGAACAAATTTCTATATACAAACCTACTGTTAGGTTTAGGGATACTTCTCCAAGTCACACTGCCTTTCTCTCTTCCTCTGGTACTTGATTGTTTTATCACTGTCTTTTCTACTGATATCTCTTGCTAATTTTGAAGCTAATATAATGTTCTTTTAAGTTTTTGTTGAACATAGTTACTAACAGGTGGGATAAAAATGTGTTTTATATTTGCAGAATTTAATGAAATTGTCTCTCATGTTTATTGCAGTATGAATGTTGCTTGCTCCTGTTGTTAGTTCCTCATTCTATAACCACATCTTCATGTTTTGTTTTCAAGACTTCCGCCTGATCAGGCCATTTCTTTCTTCATTTCTGGACTCTTGAGTCTTTAGCATTAACATCATTTGGGAACTTCATTAACTTTATTTTCTCCACATGGACCTGGAGCTTGACCCTAGGTCAGAATTATGGGTTCAGAGATCTGTAGCTTTCATTAGCCTTTCAGAAGTCTCAAACCCCAACTATAATAATATAGCTGAAATTGATTAAGTGCTTACTGACAGCCTGAGTGCTTTACATGTATTACCCTGTGTAATCTTTCCAGTGATCCTGTGAAGTGGGTGCTTTTGTTATTGCCATTTCACAGCAAAGGAAACTGAGGTTAAGAAATGCTGCCTTGAAAGAGGCTTATATGGTATGACTCTGATGGTGACTTTTCTTTTATTGTTCCATGTATCAGCCAACCATCCAATCACTTGTCCTCTCCTTGGGGTTTGACCTGTTGCTCTCCTTAAATGCTTGGCTAAATAGTAGAAACTTTGCAAAGAAAGAACCTCTGAATTAGAATATGAGAGTTGCTCCCCTTCTCCTTTAAAACTACCAGCCATGTTCTCAGTATCATTTAAAGGAAATGATACTGACCCAAACACTCACAGGTGAGTGAGTGGGTCCAGAAAGTGAATAAAATAAGTTTATTGTGCGATTCACACACACTGATTTTTGTGTCCCCACCCCCACCCCCCCCACCCCCCCCCCACCTCCCCCCCCCCCCCCGCTTTGTGAACTAGTTGCTGAACTGAACTTGGGTTCACTTGCCTGACATGCAGCAAAGCCAATCCACTGACACTGGGTTGTGGTGGAGGAAAGTACAGCTTTTATTTGCAGGGCATCAAGCAGGCAGAGGAGAAGAGGGTGACAGAGGATGAGGTGGTTGGATGGCATCACTGATGCAATGGACATGAACTTGGGCAAACTCTGGGAGATGGTGAGCGACAGGGAGGCCTGGCATGCTGCAGTCCATGGGGTCTCAAAGAGTTGGACACGACTTGGTGACTGAACAACAAGAAGCAGGGAGAACAGGCAGCTAATGACCAAAAGACCCAAACTCCCTGATGGCTTTCAGGCAAAGATTTTTAAATTCCGCATTTGAGATGAGAGTCTCAGCGTACATGGTTAGCTTGTGGATCTCTTCTGTTTGGTTGCTGGTGAGGTAACATAGTGATATTTTAGAAATCTCAATCCTCTGTCTTGTTCCAGCCAGTCTAGGGTCTGTATGCTTGTGGTTAGCAGTTTCTATCCCTTGAGGTTCTGGTTTCTTTAAAACAACTCAAGGACGTTAGGTTGTTAACTATATCCATTCAGGAGGGACTAGGAGTCCTGTGACTATGTTATTTTCTTGCTTGACCAATGTTCCTTGGTTTCTGCATTTTCTCACATCTGTAGTTATTAGCTGTTTGAGACTGCTCTTTGGAATTTGGGAAGGCCTCGGAGGCTAAAGCTTTTTCTAGAAACAAGAAGTAGGGACATGAACCCGGGAGGGTCCCTCAGGGCCTTGCTCAATTTCAAAACAGGCTAATCTGGAACATGTGAGAACCTGTGTCAGGATTGTATGAAATGGGTTGTAGATGAGAAGACAGAACTTAGTTGGGGAAGTTTGTGTATCATAATTGTTAGAAGCATGGACTTTTGAGTGAGAAAGACTCATTCTGTTTCCATCCCTACCTTTTAGCCTCTTTGAGTCTCTTTCCTCAGCTGTGAATGGGAATAATATGAATAATACCCATTTTATAGGATTGTTCATAGAATTAAATGAGCTAATGTTTTTCTCAGCACAGTCCTGGGTTATGGTAAGCACTTACTAGATGTTACTAGCTTGTAGGCTTTTACGCAAACCTCATTGATTGTTGAGGGATTGCTGTGTGGAAAAACCCGTAGCACAGTGCCTGGTGCAGAGAATGCACTCAGTATGGTAGCTAATGTTATTTCTAATAACCAACTAATAAGTATTTATTGAGAACCTACCATATGCTGGAGATATGGTCTCTTTTGGGAAGGGAGAAATTTCCACTTTTATTCATCCCTCTTGAGTTCTTGTGGCTAGACTGATAAAGTTGACACAAGACAGATTAGCAGTAGAAAAGATTTAAATTTTATTCATGCTTTTAAGCTTTTAGACAATAAATTTGATGCTGAAAGCTCAGCTTCCATGTATACTGGTGCTGAATCAAATCTTGGAGACAGAGTTTTGGGTGAAGTAGCAAAGGATAGCTTTATTGCTTTGCCAGGCAAAGGGAGACATGGCTCCTGTCCTCAAAACCGAGTGTCCTAACTTGGGCAAGATAGTGACAAGTTTTGTGGTAAAAAAGGGTGTGATCAGCTCGTGGACAGTTCTTCCGATGGGTTGGTGGTGAGGTAAATAGGAGTCACTGGAAAAGACCCTGCTGCTGACAGAGATTGAGGGCAGGAGGAGAAGGTGGCAACCGAGGATGAGGTGGTTGGATGGCATCATCAACTCAATGGACATGCGTTTGAGCAAACTCCTAGAGATAGTGAAGGACAAGGAAGCCTGGTGTGCTGTTGTCCACGGGGTCGCAAAGAGTCAGACACACAGCTGAGCGACTGAACAACAACAAATAGGAGTCAACATTGACAACCTTCAGGTCCAACTGCTCTGGGGGTCTATATGCTTGTGGGCAGCATACCATAACTTCCCCCACCTAGAAGGGGTTTCACTTTCTGCAAAACAGCTCAAAGATACTGTTGGGCTTCCTAGGTGGCTCAGTGGGTAAAGAATCCTCCTGAAATGCAGGAGACACAGGAGATGCAGGTTTGATCGCTGGGTCAGGTAGATCTCCTGGAGGAGGAAATGGCACCCACTCCAGTATTCTTGCCTGGGAAATCCCATGAACAGAGGAGCCTGGCAGACTACAGTCCATAGGGTTGCAAAGAGTCAACACGACTGAAGCAACTGAGCATACAGACTTGATGGGGAAACAGAACCTTGCCCCAAGACTGCTCTTGACTGTTTCTCCCTGGTCTCACCACCCATCCCTTCCCTAATTAGCAACTGCTTGGATCTGTCCATTGGAACTCAGGGAAGGTCACAGAGGCTTAGTGAAGGCTGTTTCCGATAATCAAAAAAGTGAGGGACACAGAAAAGCTAAGGAGCCCAACAGGGCCCTGCATGATACCAAATTTGAGAGGAATTGATGGCACAAAGAAACTTGGGTCTGGGTACTTAATTAGTAAGGAATTTAAGCAGAGTTTGGGCTTGGGTAGTAGATTAGTAAAGAAGTAACACGGCTTGCTTATAGTCTTCTGGGCCCCGAATTTCCTATCTCTGAGAGAAGGATGTCTTTCTACCTTCCAGTACAGGAAGGGCACCTTCCACAGGGGAGATTTGTTTCCTGCTTTCAAAGAGACCAAGAGGGTGGTCCAAGTATTCATCTTGCATGGCCTGCACTGGGCCCCAACAGCTCTGTTTTCAAAGAGTTTAATCCAGTGGACTTCACAGTTATAAATGCCTAAGGACTATAATAGTCTGTTATGATCATGAAGAAGTTGATGCCAGAGAAAGCTTCTGAAGGAAGTAATGTCTGTGGCTGGGAGGGGCGAATCATTTTCCATTTGCCTAAAATATAGAACTCTAGTATTCGTGCCTGGAGAATCCCCATGGACAGAGGAGCCTGGTGGGCTACAGTCTATGGGGTCACAAAGAGTCGGACACGACTGAACGACTAGAAGGACTAAGCACAGCATAGCAAAGTATAGAATGGCTTCCCAGATGGCTTAGTGGTAAAGAATCCGCCTTCCAATGCAAAATATGCAGGAGACACTGGTTGGATCCCTGGGTCAGGAAAATCCCCCGATGGAGGTAATGGCAACCCGCTCCAGTATTCTTGCCTGAGAAATGCTATGGGCAGAGAACCTTGGCGGGTTACAGTCCATGGGGTTGCAAAGAGTGGGATGAGACTGACTGAACATGCACACTTGCAATGCATAGAATGGGAAGGGACAAAAGTTCAGACATGGAGCTAGTGAAGTCAACTCTGACCAGATTATAAAGGGCCTGGTCAACCTCTGTAGGGAATTTAGAAACATTATAAGAAATATGAGGAGCCACTGAAGGAGGCAGGGCCCTGGATTAGATCTGCATTTCCAAAAGATAACTTTTAACTACCCTACAGGTGTGGAATGGTGAAAGAGAAGTGATTTTGGTTTGGGAAAGGAAAAATCATATGTGTTCTCACACTTCATTTATGAAGACCAAGAGACCTAGAGAGTTGTAGTTAGTGATGGTAAGGATGGATGATGAGTATTAGTAAGAAGGAATGTGAAGTTGCCAAGGCACCACAGACCTATTAACCTGGCTATTTTGAGGACAATTGAATGTCTAAAATAGATATGATTTAGGGAATTGAGATATTTAAGTGTTTTAGTCCCTTTGGGCTTCTCTAACAGAATACCATAGGTGCCTCATAGACAACAGAAACTTATTTCTCACACTTCTAATTGATCTCAGGTCAGCTCGACCTGCAGCAGCTTGAAGCGGGGCTTTGGTTCCTGGCCAGAGTTTGAGTTGTGGCAGTGAAAACACTGAATCCTAGCCAATAGACTAGCGGTCAGTGACAAGGCCCTGGACCTTCAGTTTTGCAGAAAAAATTCCCACAAAGACGGGAAGTGGTGAAACAAGTAAAGTATTTATTGGGAGGAAAAAGAGTACAGTACACGTGGATAGACACACAGGCAGGCTAAGAGAGAGTTGCTGAATCATACTTCCCTGGTGACTCAGATGATAAAGCGTCTGCCTGCAATATGGGAGACCCAGGTTCGATCTCTGGGTTGGAAAGATCTCCTGGAGAAGAAAATGGCAACCCACTCCAGTATTCCTGCCTGGAGAATCCCAGGGATGGAGGAGCCTGGTAGGCTACAGTCCATGGGGTCACAAAGAGTCAGACATGACTGAGCAACTTCACTTCACTTCACCTCACCCTCATGGCAGTTTGAATTACTTACATGGGGCATATCTTCTGGGTTTCCTTTGGCCAGTCATTTTGATTTCCCTGGTTCAGAGACTGTATTTGATATATCTCAGACTCCTCCCATGTGTGGGGGGACATCTTTTAGCCAAGATGGACAATGAGCCTATGGGTAAAGAGCATCAGTTGGCATCAGTCCCCTTTTGACTTCCAAAGAGCCTTTCTGCACAGATGTAGTCAGGGAGATCTTTCTCAGTTGTCCAGATTTTCTAGTCTTGGAGTTTTGGTCCACCAGGAATGAATCTTCAATGACTTTACCCTGGGGGGGCCCACCTGCCTCTTGCTTCATCGTGACTGGGAATTCCAAGATCAGTGCAAAACTGGCCAGTTTTGTGTCCGGTGAGAGCCTGATTCCTGTTTTGTAGCCATCTTTTCTGGAGAAGGCAATGGCAGCCCACTCCAGTACTCTTGCCTGGTAAATCCCATGGACAGAGGAACCTGGTAGGCTGCAGTCCATGGGGTCGCTAGGAGTCAGACACCACTGAGTGACTTCACTTTCACTTTTCACTTTAATGCATTGGAGAAGGAAATGGCAACCCACTCCAGTGTTCTTGTCTGGAGAATCCCAGGGACGGGGGAGCCTGGTGGGCTGCCATCTCTGGGGTCGCAGAGAGTTGGATACGACTCAAGTGACTTAGCAGCAGCAGCCATCTTTTCAGTGTCCTTACTTGGTGGAAGAGCTGAGGGAGGTCTCTATATGGCCTCTTTTATAAGGGCCTTAATCCCAACAACCTCATCACCCATCAAAGGTGCCACTTCCTAGTACCAGCATATTAAGGATCAGCATTTCAACCTAATTTGGTAGGGGGATACAAACATTCAGTCTATAGCAATAAGCTTCCTCGAATAATGTGACTGCTTTTACATTAAACAGTTATCTGGTACTATGTTACATACTAGTTATACAGGTTAGATGTGTGGAAAAATTTCCACTAGGGTGTCTTAACTGGTTAAAATACTAATGACATAGTAATACCCCTTATCAAAAAGCCTTGAAAATGTATTAAAACAAAACCCTGCAAAATCCCAAACATCTTGTTATTAGACCCTCTGAACAGGTGCAGGCAAAGTTTTGTGGACAAGGCCAGATAATAAATATTTTAGGCTTTGAGGATGTCATAAGGACTCAATCTCTTTACCAGCACCAGCACCACCACATGTAGAAATTATTCTTGGCTCAAGGGCTACACAGAAACAAACAGGAACAGGCCAGTTTGCCAACCCCTTCCCTAGAGTGTGGCAGTTTTATTATCTTCTATTACTTGATAACCTTTGTTTCTCAGTGGATGGATTCTTAGAAAACATCTTTCTATCTCACGTGAGTTCTAATAGCCTGTGTATGTTGAAAGTCCAGAAAGTCAGCGTTAGCCAATTGTTTCTGTTTTCTTCTATCAAATCTCATTTGATTTTTTAAGGCAAAAAATTGTTGGTCCAAGTTAGTAAGCAGCTATAACATATTAGTGACAGAGCCAGGACCAAAACTTTTCTTCTGACTCTGGGTTCAGTACTACCCTTGGACTGTGATTTCATTAGATTGACATTTGTGTCCAGAATTTCTAAACCCCATCTCATGGCCCAGGTGTTAGTGTTCCATTTGTAATTCTAATACACCCTCCTAAGATGGAAGAAGATTTTTAGAATTTTTAGATTTGTTTTCTTATCCTTTTGAGTGGGAATCAGAGTAATGAAGTGTCCTGAAGACAAGCAGCAGGAGGGGGAAGGAAATTCAGCTGATTTGAAGAAGCCACGTTGAATTATTCCCTTTTCCTTTTTGAGGTCCCTCTGAAACAGGGCAGAAGTCTCATGGATTGGATTCGACTGACCAAAAGTGGAAAGGACCTAACGGGATTAAAAGGCAGGTTAATTGAAGTAACTGAAGAAGAACTTAAAAAACACAACAAAAAAGATGACTGTTGGATATGCATAAGAGGTAGGTGGAATTTACTGTGTACTGCAGAATGTTTTGGCGGGCTTTCCCATTGTAATGCCGTATACCTCTTGGCCCTGTTACTTGGTAATATGATTCACAGTTAGTAACAAAACGTTAGTTACAGTTAGTAACTATAAACACAATTTTCAGTTAGTAACAAACATTTGCAGTTAGTAAAAATATGTCTTATGCTGGACAGTAAATAAATTCTTTAATTCTGAATTTGAACAGTATTTCTCTCTAAATCACTGTTCATACAGTATCCCTGTACTGTATTCCCTTTGAAAGAAAACAAGGGTTTGACAGATAATATAATACAAAGTAATGAAATTATTCAGCAACATCTAGTTTAAATGCATTAATGTTCCACCTTTGTGTCTTACAACAGAATTCCATGGGAAAAAAGT
Source organism: Bubalus bubalis (assembly GCF_019923935.1). Lineage (NCBI taxonomy): Eukaryota > Metazoa > Chordata > Mammalia > Artiodactyla > Bovidae > Bubalus > Bubalus bubalis. The sequence goes on from NC_059166.1 coordinate 38,681,080, forward strand.
GTCTCTGAGAATCTAAAGTAAATCAGAAAGCCCACATTAAAGCAGGAGCTTTTGTTCTCATTTGCAGCAATTTTTATTACTTAATCCATGTTTGTTAGCAATATTAGTTACCTGATTTTCCTAGCCCACAACAAATTAGAAGCACCAAACTGGAAATACTGAGTTGGCCAAAAAGTTCATTCAGATTTTTCCGTAAGATATTATAGAAAAACCTGAACTAAATTTTTGACCAACTCAATAGATAGATTGGAGAGAGTGAGCAGAGAAGTAGAACAGTAGCTGATGAAAGTAGATTTCGTGGTGTCTGCCAACCTGGCATGGTGAGGGAAGCAAAAACAATGAAGGGTTTACAGCTATACGCTGGGTCTCCACAGAGTCTTTGAGTCATCCAGAAAGAGTTCAGTATATTTGCTATCCTCAGTTTAAAGAAGAAAGAAAATGCATCACTTATTGCTGTTATTGCTGTTGTAATTTTATCACTGTATAATTTTGATTTGGGGTATGTGTGTGTGTGTTAGTCACTCAGTCATGTCCGACTCTGTGACCCCATGGTCTGTAGCCTACCAGGCTCCTCTGTCCATGTAATTCTTCAGGCAAGAATACTGGAATGGGTTGCCATTCTCTTCTCCAGGGTGTTTTCCCAACCCAAAGATTGAACCTGGGTCTCCCGTATCGTGGGCAGATTCTTTACCATCTGAGCCACCAGGGAAGCCATTTGTTGTTAGTTATCCTGGTAACACTGTCACCCATATGAGGGCAGAGACCATGTCAGTTACCTGCCCTGTCTTCAGTGCTTGGTACATTGAGGCCATCCCTTTGTTTGTTGGACTAGTGCAACACATCATTTTCAAGAAATTTGGTTACTTGAATAGGTGTGTGGTTGTCACAGTCAATCAGGGATAGGATAAATGGAAAGACACCAGTAGCACTGTTAGTTTGCTAAGTAGGCACAGGCAAAATATAACAAACTGAGTAACCTGAAGCACAGAAATTTATTATCTCTCAGATCTGAAGGCTAAACTTTTGAGATCAAGCTGTCTTTGGGCTTGAAGAAGAATCAGTTTCATGCTTCTCACCTTTCTTCTGGTGGTTTGCTGGCAGTCTTTGGAGTTGCTTGGCTTGTTGGAAAATCACCCTGATCTCTGACTTCATCTTTATATGACTTTCCTCCTGTGTGCTTGTCGGTGTCCAGATTTGCTGTTTTTGTAAGGACACCAGTCATATTGGAGAGGAGCCTGCCGGATTCTATTATGACCTCACCTGATTACATCTGCATTGACCCTGTATCCACATAAGGTCATGTTCTGAAGTACTGCAAGACTTTAACATCTGAGTTTGAGGGATACACAAGTCAACTCATTACAGATGGAAGTAGTGTGTAGAATGTTTTCCAGCAGCAGAGGGTATGGAATCTTCCAGCAGGGGCTGGGATAGCTTGTCCCAAGACAGATGCTCTTTGGGAAGGTTCTCAGGGAAGTAAACTGTTTCTAATACCCTTCCTGCCTTCTGTCTGTGCTGCAGACCCATTTACCAGGTGCAGGTCACTGGCAGCAGGTGCTGTCCCCATTCTTCCTGAATGTCTTCTGCTGGCCTCTGTGAAGTGGAGGTCAGTTTTCCCATGAGCATCTCTCAGCTGGTCCAGGCTACAGGCATGTCTGACCTGTTTCTGCAGTGAGTGAAGTTGCTCAGTCGTGTCTGACTCTTTGCGACCGCATGGACTGTAGCCCCCCAGGCTCCTCCATCCATGGGATTCTCCAGGCAAGAATACTGGAGTGGATTGCCATTTCCTACTTCTGCAGTAGGAAGCCACTTTTCCAGAAAAGTCTCTCATGTGAACCCTTCACATCCTAATGCTGTTAAATAAATGAGTCATTGTTATAGTACAGCCATACTTTATTATTCATTTGATATATTGATGGAGACCAGGGACTGATTTGGTATGTTTGAAACATAATACATGTTGTTTCCAGTTACATATCTCCTGCAGTGATTTGAATGGCTGACACTCTTCCAGTGAGGTCATTGATTTAAGGTTAAATTCTTTTAGAGTTTCTATTGAAGAGTATATTCTACCCTATTAATAAGACTTCTCCCCCGATTGCCAAGTAAGATGTCTTTTTTTTTTTTTTCCCTGTTGACAGAGTTTGGTTTTTAATTTTAATAAAGAAGCAGTTGATTGAGACACTGCCCTGGGATCCTCCACTCTAGCAGGAGAAAGTAAATGACTGTTGGACAAGACCCAGAGAAGTGCCCTATGAGGGCTATAAGGAAGGTGAGATCAGATTTCAGGGAGGGAGACATGGGTTAGGAAAATCAGAGATGCTTTTGTGATAGAGATAAGCCTTGAAACAGTGTTGAGGATTTCAATGGGAAGTGAGGCAGAAGCACACAACTAAGGGTGTAGACACAGAAAAGCTGGAGGTGTGTTCTGGAGCTTAGCCTACCTGTTAAGAGAATTATAAGAAAGGAGACTATAAAGGCATGTTAGGGAAGATTGCGGAGGACCTTGAAAACCAGACTGAGAAATTTATTCTGAATTTTGATAGCAGTGTGAACTATTGGAGATGTTTGAATGTGGGAACAGTATGATCAGAGATGACCTTGGAAAGATCAGTCTGGTGGGTATAGTGGATTGACATGAGACTAGGAAAGTTTTTAGCTCGTACAAAAGTTCAGGAGGTAATAGATAACCCAGGATGTTGTCAAAGGCAACAAAGTAGGATGAACGTGAGACGGATTACTGGTAATTTCTGACACAGTCATCTAGGAAAGTAGAAGAAAGCACAGGACTAAATGTAATTCTTTTTCTTCTTAATTGTTCTAATTTAAAATATTAATGATACCTTCTTAAATGTATGCCAGATCTAGCTTCGTAGGTCAGAGATAGTGTTTGGACACAAGTTTTAATCTAAAGCTGTACCACAGATCATGGTATAAATTTTTTTTCTCCTTTTTAAAGTATTCTTCATTTTCTAACAATTACACCATTTTTATGTCAGTTCAAATTTCAGCTTGATCAGCCCAAGAGAGACATAAAATGTCTCTATAGAAAATATTTACTTTAGTATGTAATATTTAATATCGGCAGTAGTATAGTGTTAGTTAGTCATGTCTGACTCTTTGCAACCCCATGGACTATAGCCCACCAGGCTCTTTTGTCCATGGAATTCTCCAGGCAAGAATACTGGAATGAATAGCCATTCCCTTCTCCAGGATATTGGATTACACGCTCAGTCCTATCTGACTCTTATGGACGCCATGGACTGTAGCACACCAGGCTTCTCTGTCCATGGGATTTCCCAGGTGAGATTACTGGAGGAGGTTGCCATTTCCTCTTCCAGGGGATCTTCCTGACCAAGGGATCAAACCCACATCTCTTGCGTCTCCTGCATTGCAGGCAGATTCTTTACCCATTGAGCCATCAGGGAAGATTTCTACCCCTTTTATCTAGTAACTAACAGAATATTATTGGGATTGGCTCTGATCGGCACAGTTTTGATCATGTTCTCATTGCTAGAATAGTGGTTGTATTTAGGGGGAAATGGTGTAACTTACTCACTTAAACCTAGGTTACAAGTTCATCCTGTAGCCTAGAGAGGGGCCAGACTGAAGTGTCAGGGAGGATATGACTCCTTGAGCAAAAAGTGATGCAGTTGCTGGAAGTAGAGTGGGTGCTGGAGTTAATGCCACTACAGAAAGTAGAGTACCTTGCCAAAGTCATAGCTGATGAGAATGGAGCCACTATTTTAACCTAGGCAACTTGATTCTAAGTTGTTATGCTTAAACTACATTGCACTGCTTTCTGTTTTATCATATTCAACTCTAGATTTGGAGAAGGCAATGGCACCCCACTCCAGTACTCTTGCCCGGAAACTGCCATGGACGGAGGAGCCTGGTGGGCTGCAGTCCATGGGGTCGTGAAGAGTCGGGCATGACTGAGCAACTTCACTTTCACTTTTCACTTTCATGCATTGGAGAAGGAAATGGCAACCCACTCCAGTGTTCTTGCCTGGAGAATCCCAGGGACGGGGAAGCCTGGTGGGCTGCCATCTATGGGGTCACACAGAGTCGGACACGACTGAAGCGACTTAGCAGCAGCAAGCAGCAGCAGCAAGTCTAGATTGGATCCTGGCTTAGCCTTTGTGCCGTAACCCACTTGTGAGTGCCATTTGTGAACTAATTCATTATGAAATTACAGTGAAGTGCCTACTACTTGCAGCTCTCCTCTTGTGCTAAATAACATTACTAATTAAAAGTCATACAGGTTTTTCCATAAGATATTACTGCAAAACCTGAATGAGGATTGAGACTATTTTTTATTTTTAGAAATTTAGTGAAGTATAGCTTTTACTTTTTTGTGTGACTTTGTGTGTAGTTGTCACTCGGGCTATAAGTTTTACCTTCTCTTTCTGTGCGTTGGTTCACTCGTGTAAGCGATAGTTCTTGGGATCTCCTATGTGTCATGCACTGTACCAGGTCCTGGGTAGTGACCTGGATATTTAGAACAGAGGTGGCCCCTGCTGTTGTGGCATTTATAATCTAGTGCAGAACACGAAGTGTTAACCAAGACTGAGAAGTATTGTGAAAGAGAGGTCTGCTGTGTTAAGAGTGAAGATTGTGGAAGACTGAGCAGAGATGAAAGATAAATGGGTGTTAACCAAAGAGGAAAGGGAACAATATTATAGGTTCCGGAAAAAGCATGTGCAAAGTCTGGATGGTGTGACTGTGTGAGGAAAAGAAAAGGTGTGTATGTATACATATAACTGATTCACTTGCTGTACAGTAGAAACTAACACACTATTGTAAAGCAACTATACTCCAATAAAAATTAATCAAAATACATTCTTTTTTTAAAAAGCTCAAATGCAGCATATAGGTATTCATTGTGAATATGAGGAACTTCAAGTTAGTGATACCTGTATTCTTTCTTCTCTCAGGCTCACTCACTCTTTTCTAAGTCTTGACCCTTTATGTGCTCCTATCAATTCTCTTCAGCCTCCTCTGTGATCTCAGGCAGTTGTTTAACCATTATTTAAACACAGTTCATTCTCCCAACAGTTTCTTCCTTTCAGTCTTCTCTTAGCCTGGTCCTCTTGGAATTTGCTTCTTCCCCTGGGCTTTCTTCCTCAGCATTTGATATAGGACCTCTGTTAGAACATGTCAAGTTGGTGCAAATGTAATTATGGTTTCGCACCATGAATTTTGGGCTTCCCTGGTGGCTGAGATGGTAAAGAATCTGCCTGCAGTGTGGGAGACCTGGGTTCGATCCCTGGGTTGTTAAGATCCCCTGGAGAAAGGAATATCTACCCACTCCAGTATTCTGGCCTGGAGAATTCCATGGACAGAGGAGCCTGGCAAGCTACAGTCCATGCGGTTGCAGAGTCAGACACTACTGAGTGAGTTTTACTTCACCATGAATTTTAAGTCATTATAACTAGGCTCAACCACTTTTTTATTAATCAGAATAGGAACCATTACAGTCAATACATTTTTGCCAACAATAAATAAGTTTGTTTCTCCTGTAGCATAAAAATTTGTGCTTCAGGATTAGACAGACTTTTAGAAAGCATTTTCTGCATCCTGCTGGTTGTGGAAGCGTCTTCCCTGCAAAAAGTCATGACGTTTGAAGAAATGGTAGTCCGTTGGCGAGAGGTCAGGTGAATATGGTGGATGAGGCAAAACTTCACAGCCCAATTTGTTCAACTTTTAAAGCATCGGTGGTGTGACATGCAGTTGGACATTGTCATTGAGACGAATTGGGCCCTTTCTGTTGACCAATGCCGGCTGCAGGCTTTGCAGTTTTCAGTGCATCTCATCGATTTGCTGAGCATACTTCTCAGGTATAATGATTTTGCCAGGATTCAGAAAGCTGTAATGTATCAACCCAGCAGCAGACCACCAAACAGTGACTGTGACCTTTTCTTGGCTCAACTTTGGCTTTGGGAAGTGCTTTGAAGTTTCTCAATCTGTCTCCTGAGCCAGTAGTTACCTTTTTGTTGCACATCACAATCTGATTGATAAATTATTGTTGCATTGAATAAGAGAAGACGGCACTTCCAAATGATGATTTTCTTGATTTGTGGTCAGCTCATGAAGCACCCACTTATCGATCTTTTTTGCCTTCCAGTTTGCTTCAAATGCCAAACGACCATAGAATGGTCATTAGCAGTTCCTGGGCCAAATGTGTTGTTGATGTTGCAAATTGTCTTCCCTGCTTTATGACCCATTTTGAACTCCAATAAGAAAATCACTCAAATTTGCTTTTTGTCTAACATAATTTCTGTAGTCTAAAATAAATATAAAATAAACAGCAAGGAATGTCGTTAGCAAAAAAACATAAAAGCAAGAAATGTGCATTAAAATTATATGTAACATAACTATTTATTTATAATGTATTCCAATATCAAATGGCAAATTTCAACAATGCAAAAACTTCAATTACTTTTGCACCCACCTAATATATTATCTTTTGGGACACTTCATCTATTTCTGTCTTTTAATTTAAATTGAGTTTCAGGGTATTAATATACTGTTTCTCTCCCTACCCCTAGCATCTAGTACAGGGCATGGCTCATGGTTAGTGCTCAGTAAGTATCCTTTGAATCATGTGTAGAACTTTTAAACCACCTTTGGTAGGGATATTTTAATGATTTCACAAAGTAGTAACCAGTTGAGAAACTTGTATTTTTGCTATTTCCAGATGATTGGCTCTTGGAGATAGGAAATATATCAGTTCCTTAATCAAAATATTTGTTATTTCTAGACAGTTTTCTGATATATACTCATGGTCAGTTATTCATTTTGGGGTCTCATAGAATGTAAGCTGCAGCCTGATGGAGCTCATATGTCATCTTTCCTTGTACAGCTTCATGTTTTCTTTTGCAGGCTTTGCACTTGGCAGGGGTTAAGTAAATACTGGAGGTTTTTTCAGGGCCATTTTTTGTCATTAATATTTTCAGTTAAACCTTTTATTTTGAAAAAGTTTCAAACTTACAAAAAAAAAAAAAACACAGTTGTAAAAGTGATGCAATGATCTCTAGAAATCCTTCACCTGTCCTGAGTCAACCATTGTTGACATGTTGTTGTTATTAAGTTGTGTTTGACTTTTTGTGACCCCATGGACTGCACCATGCCCGGCTTCCCTATCCCTCACTATCTCTTAGAGTTTGCCCAAGTTCATGTCCATTGATCAGTGGTGCCATGCAACCATCTCATCCTCTATTGCCCTCTTCTCCTTTTGCCTTCAGTTTTTCTCAGTACCAGAGTCTTTCCAGTGAGTCAGCTCTTTGCATCAGGTGAGCAAAGTATTGGAGCTTCAGCTTCAGCAAAACCCCTTCCAGTGAGTATTCAGGGTTGATTTCCTTTAGGATTGACTGGTTTGATCTTACAGTCCAGGGAACTCTCAAGAGTCTTCTCCAGCACCATAGTTCAAAAGCATCAATTCTTGGGCACTCCACCTTCCTTACTGTCCAGCTCTCACATCCATACGTGACTACTGGGAAGACCATAGTTTTGACTGTATGGACCTTTGTTGGCAAAGTGATGTCTTTGCTTTTTAATACACTGTCTAGGTTTGTCATTGCTTTCCTTCCAAGAAGCAAGTGTCTTCTAATTTCATGGCTGCAGTCACCATCCACAGTGATTTTACAGCCCAAGAAGAGAAAATCTGTCACTGCTTCCACTTTTTCCGCTTCTATTTGAAGTGATGGGACCTTGAAGTGAAGGGACCAGATGCTGTGTTCTTAGTTTTTTTAATATTGAGTTTTAAGCCAGCTTTTTCACTCTCCTCTTTCACCCTCATCAAGAGGCTCTTTACTTCCTCTTTGCTTTCTGCCATTAGAATGGCATCATCTATTGTTGACATGAAAGTGAAGTTGCTCAGTTGTGTCTGACTCTTTGCGACCCCATGGACTGTAGCCTACCAGGCTTCTCTGTCCATGGGATTTTCCAGGCAAGAGTACTGGAGTGGGTTGCCATTTCCTTCTCCAGGAGATCTTCCCGACCCAGGGATTGAACCCATGTCTCCTGCATTGTTGACATAGTCATCATTACATTTTAATGGATCCATTTTATCTTCACTGTTAACTTATTCCTTATACCTTTTTGTCATCTTTGTTTTAGTCATTACACTAAGGGTTTATGATACTCATTTTTAATGTATCACAGTCTACCTTCAAACAGTATTATACCATTTTACATATAGTATAAGAGTATATAGGCTATACTTCCATTTCTTTCTCTTGTGTCTTGTCTAATCCTTGTTATTTACTCTGCATACTCTATACATCCTGCAATATATTACTGTTTTTGCTTAGACCGTACTTATCTTTTAAAGAGATTAAGAAAATGAAAAAAGTTACCCATATTTTTACTATTTTCAGTGCTTTTTATTTCTTTGCGTTGATCCAGATTTCCCTTAAAGACCTGACTTTCACATTTCTTGTAGTACTGGCAACGAATTCTCAGCTTTTCTTCATCTGACAATGTCATTGTTTTGCCTTCATTTAGGGATGTGTTATCATTGGGTGTAAAATTCTAGGTTCAGCCATTTATCTTTCTCAGCACTTTAAAAATATCACACCGTCTTCTAGTTTGCATAGATGAGAACTCTGTTGTTATTCTTAACTGTTTTCCTGTAGGATATAAGGTTTCTCTCTCCTCTGCCTGCCTTTAAAATTTTGCTTTGTTTTTCAGCAGTTTGACTATTAATATGATGTAGTTTTCCTTTTATATTTTCTACTTCAATCAATGAAGTCACTCAGTCGTGTCAGACTCTTTGCAACCCCATGGACTGTAGCCCACCAGGCTCCTCCGTTCGTGGGATTTTTCCAGGCAAGAGTACTGGAGTCGGTTGCCATTTCCTTCTCCAGGGGATCTTCCTGACCCAGGGATCGAACCCAGGTCTCCCGCATTGCAGGCAGACGTTGTACCATCTGAGCCACCAGGGAACTACTTGGAGTTCTCTAAATTAATTTTGGGAAGTTTGGGGCCATTATCTCTTCAAGTACTTCTTCTACTCATTACTTCTTTTGGGATTCCAGTTGCAAATATGTTAGTCTGTATTGTCCCACAGCTCTAAAAGGCACCATTCTATTTTTTCACTCATTTTTTCTTTGTATTTCAATTTAATCATCACTGTTGACTTTTCTTCCAGTTTACTTATTCTTTCCAGTTTCCTTATTCTTTCTTCTACGGTATCCAGTCTGCTGATTCACCCTTCAGAGGAATTCATCTTTCATCGCTGTCTGAACATTTATTAAGTGTCAACCTTATTTTCTACTAGATCTTCTAATATATTAAAAGTTATTTCAGTGTCTCTATCTGATAAGTTCCAATATATGCATCATCTCTAAGCGTGAGTCTGTTGCTATTTTTCTCTCTTGAAGTGGTTTTTATCATTTTGAGAAATGTTTCTTGTAATTTTTTGATTGAGTATTACACATCGATTATAGATGAAAAGTAGAACCTTAGGTATTTATATTCAGAACTGGTACACCTTTTCTGGTAATTAGGATGAGTCAGTCTAGTTTGTTGAGCTAAGTTTGGGGTGGTGGTTATCGTTACCATTGGTGTACCACTGACTTCAAATTCCTCTCACAGTAGGTTAGTACTACCGTGTTTTTGATGTGAAGCCTTCAGTGTTGGAGGATTTTTTTAGTTGCTTCTGTACCACTCTTCGGAGAAGGCAATGGCACCCCACTCCAGTACTCTTGCCTGGAAAATCCCATGGATGGAGGAGCCTGGTAGGCTGAAGTCCATGGGATCGCTAAGAGTCAGACATGACTGAGCGACTTTACTTTCACTTTTCACTTTCATGCATTGGAGAAGGAAATGGCAACCCACTCCAGTGTTCTTGCCTGGAGAATCCCAGGGACAGGGGAGCCTGGTGGGCTGCCGTCTATGGGGTCGCACAGAGTCAGACACGACTGAAGCGACTTAGCAGTTAGCAGCAGTACCACTCTTAGCTGACACCTTGCCCTATATACTTATGAAGGGTCTCTCATCACATTCTTGCCCCCTCCTAGGGGCAGACTGCTTTTACTTGTTTAATGTAAGATTTAGGTGCTGGAAGGAGTTTTGCAGTTTTCCTGTTTGAACCTCAATCTTAGGCCAGTTCTGTTACCTGAACCCCAAAGGCAGAGCTTTCTCAGTGATTCTGTCACTTCTCTACTGCCTCTGACTCAGTGCAGGGTTTAAGAATGCAGGGATATTCTTTTCTGTGGCAGCTGAGCTTTCCTTTGTATCAGAAGGGGAGGAGGAGGAGAGCAGGGCAGAGGGGGTGGGGGTGAGCAGTTTCCCCGCCTGTCTTCCAGTGCTAGAAGACATCTGATTCATGTCAGCATAGAATCTGGCCTGAGTGGGCTTTCTGTCCCTCCTCCAGTGTTTGGCTTGCATTTGCCTCACGTCAGTGCAGAGTAAAGGAGGATGTGTGTTTCCTGCTCTTTCCAGCAGCAGCTAACCTTTGCCTGCTATCAGTGCAGGGACTCGCATATGGGAGGCTTTACTGTCCCTAACAGCAGCAGACTGCTTTTGCTACCTGTCAGGGTTGATCTGTGACATGGGTGAATTTCTTGCTCCTTCCCCAGTAGTTGATCATCACGTTGTGCTCCTGCAGGCCTAAAGTGTAGATAAACTTGTCTTGGTTCTCCTGCTCTAGCCGCAAGTCTTGGAGCAGGTACTATGCACCTGGACCACCTATGGGCCTTTCTCAAATCCTCCCTGTTCACACTTTTTCATGATCATCTCATGAGGTACAGGACCATGAAAAAAGAATTGAGCGGGTGCAGAATCCCCTTGTGTCTGGGCCTCTTGGAGTTCTAAATTGCCATACTTGACCCTAAAAGAGTTTGTTAAAATTCAGTTGTTGTAGCAACATTTTTTTTTTTTTTTTCTATTTGGGTCATGCTGCACAGCATGTGGGACCTTAGTTCCCCAACCAGAAATCGAACCCACACCCTCTGCTGTGGAAGTGCAGCGTCTTAACCACTGGACCACCAGGGAAGTCCCAGCAACATCTCTCTTTGCTGTGCTCTGTCAAAGGTGATGAAAAGTGGTTCGTGTGTCCCATTTCCTCAAAGGGGCTTGTCATCCTGTGGAATTTAGAGTCCTAACCACTGCACCACCGGGGAAGTCCACATCATTACATCTTAATTAATCTTGCAGCTTGCTTGTTTTAGAAAAAGGAAATAACTCAAAGCATAAGGACATAGTTGGCCTTTTTTTTAGTAGCAGGGCAGTTCAGAGCTGGGGTAACTGTCATCGGTAGCCCTAAGGCACAGACAGGGAAATTATCACATGAAATAGCAAAGAGGGGATTGAAAAACTGATCCTTTAGCGATAGGATGCCTTGCTTAATACTGTTGTATGTTGTAAATCAGTTTAAGAATAGTAAAGGTAACTGTTGTTAATAATGTTTGGTCATTATTCTTTCTAGGAAAAATTTGTGGATATTTTCCCCCAAATACTCAAGAGTATAACTGACTCCTCAGACTGCTGGTTAATTTTTAATGCTTTTACACATCAGTTTCCTTTTAGTTAAATGTCAGGACTATTTTTCCTAGTACTAATAATGTCACATAATAATGTCACTTTAGATGACCTTTGATAACTTTGCCAGTCGACCTTCTGAAGTGCTGGAGACCTTTATTACGTTCCATTTCAGTTTTCCTGGGCAAACTAAGGCATCCAGACCAGATTATTTTAGCCCTTTTGCTAATTGAGCTGGCCATCATTGAAGTTGTTTGGTGAAGTTTGAATTTCTAAGTTATATTCAGGACAGTGGCTACCTGGTTCTCGTTTCTCTGAGGTAGTGCTGGTCTCATTTCTAGTCTCCCCACCCCCCCTCCTTAAAAATTGTGCAGCAGAACTTGACAATAATTACTTAAGATACTAATTTTTTTTTTTTTTTTTTTTTACAAAGTGTGTGTTTATGTGTTTTGGCTATGCTGGGTTTTCGTCGTGGCACGTAGGCTTCTCTAGTTGAAGTGCACAGGCTTAATTGCCCTGCGGCACATGGGATCTTAGTTCCCCAACCAGGGATTGAACCCCAAATCTCCTGCATTGAAAGGTGGATTCTTAACCACTGGACCATCAGGGAAGTCCCAGTTTAGTTCAGTTCAGTCACTCAGTTGTGTCCGACTCTTTGCGACCCCATGAATCACAGCATGCCAGGCCTCCCTGTCCATCACCAGCTCCCAGAGTTCACTCAGACTCACGTCCATCGAGTCAGTGATGCCATCCAGCCATCTCATCCTCTGTCGTCCCCTTCTCCTCCTGCCCCCAATCCCTTCCAGCATCAGAGTCTTTTCCAATGAGTCAACTCTTCACATGATGTGGCCAAAGTACTGGAGTTTCAGCTTTAGCATCATTCCTTCCAAAGAAATCCCAGGGCTGATCTCCTTCAGAATGGACTGGTTGGATCTCCTTGCAGTCCAAGGGACTCTCAAGAGTCTTCTCCAACACCACAGTTCAAAAGCATCAGTCCTTCGGCACTCAGCCTTCTTCACAGTCCAACTCGCACATCCATACATGACCACAGGAAAAACCATAGCCTTGATTAGACGAACCTTTGTTGGCAAAGTAATGTCTCTGCTTTTGAATATGCTATCTAGGTTGGTCATAACTTTCTTTCCAAGGAGTAAGCGTCTTTTAATTTCATGGCTGCAGTCACCATCTGCAGTGATTCTGGAGCCCAAAATATAAAGTCTGCCAAATAATACAATTATGTAAAGTTTAAAAATAAAATAAAATTTAAAAAATAAATAAATAAATTAAAAAAAAAAAAAAAAAAAAAAGTCTGACACTGCTTCCACTCTTTCCCCATCTATTTCCCATGAAGTGATGGGACCAGATGCCATGATCTTCGTTTTCTGAATGTTGAGCTTTAAGCCAACTTTTTCACTCTCCACTTTCACTTTCATCAAGAGCCGTTTTAGTTCCTCTTCACTTTCTGCCATAAGGGTGGTGTTATCTGCATATCTGAGGTTATTGATATTTCTCCCGGCAATCTTGATTCCAGCTTGTGTTTCTTCCAGTCCAGCGTTTCTCATGGTGTACTCTGCATGGAAGTTAAATAAGCAGGGTGACAATATACAGCCTTGATGTACTCCTTTTCCTATTTGCAACCAGTCTGTTGTTCCATGTCCAGTTCTAACTGTTGCTTCCTGACCTGCATACAAATTTCTCAAGAGGCAGATCAGGTGGTCTGTGTTTCCCATCTCTTTCAGAATTTTCCACAGTTTATTGTGATCCACACAGTGAAAGGCTTTGGCATAGTCAATAAAGCAGAAATAGGTGTTATTCTGGAGCTCTCTTGCTTTTTCAATGATCCAGCGGATGTTGGCAATTTGATCTCTGGTTCCTCTGCCTTTTCTAAAGCCAGCTTAAACATCAGGAAGTTCACGGTTCACATATTGCTGAAGCCTGGCTTGGAGAATTTTGAGCATTACTTTACTATCGTGTGAGATGAGTGCAATTGTGCGGTAGTTTGAGCATTCTTTGGCATTGCCTTTCTTTGGGATTGGAATGAAAACTGACCTTTTCCAGTCCTGTGGCCACTGCTGAGTTTTCCAAATTTGCTGGCAAATTGAGTGCAGCACTTTCACAGCATCATCTTTTGGGATTTGAAATAGCTCAACTGGAATTCCATCACCTCCACTAGCTTTGTTCATTGTGATGCTTTCTAAGGCCCACTTGACTTCACTTTCCAGGATGTCTGGCTCTAGGTCAGTGATCACACTATCGTGATTATCTGGGTCGTGAAGATCTTTTTTGTACAGTTCTTCTGTATATTCTTGCCATCTCTTCTTAAAATCTTCTGCTTCTGTTAGGTCCATACCATTTCTGTCCTTTACTGAGCCCATCTTTGCATGAAATGTTCCCTTGGTATCTCTAATTTTCTTGAAGAGATCTCTAGTCTTTCACATTCTGTTGTTTTCCTCTATTTCTTTGCATTGATCACTGAGGAAGGCTTTCTTATCTCTTCTTGCTATTCTTTGGAACTCTGCATTCAGACGCTTATCTCTTTCCTTTGCTCCTTTGCTTTTCACTTCTCTTCTTTTCACAGCTATTTTTAAGGTCTCCCCAGACAGCCATTTTGCTTTTTTGCGTTTCTTCTCCACGGGGATGGTCTTGATCCCTGTCTCCTGTACAATGTCACGAACCTCATTCCATAGTTCATCAGGCACTCTATCTGTCAGATCTAGTCCCTTAAATCTATTTCTCACTTCTACTGTGTAATCATAAGGGATTTGATTTAGGTCATACCTGAATGGTCTAGTGGTTTTCCCTACTTTCTTCAATTTAAGTCTGAACTTAGCAATCAGGAGTTCATGATCTGAGCCACAGTCAGCTCCCAGTCTTGTTTTTGCTGACTGTATAGAGCTTCTCCATCTTTGACTGCAAAGAATATAATCAATCTGATTTCGGTGTTGACCATCTGGTGATGTCCATGAAGTCCCAAGATAATAATTTTAATTTTAGAGTCTTTGGTCAAATGTGCCAGTGATGGTCCAGAAAGCTGAATGGAAGTTCCATGTGTACAGGCAGAACATTTTTTTATGAATTGACTGCGGGCAGTGGCAGGAAGGGCTTCCCTGATGGCTTAGATGGTAAAGAATCCACCTGCAATGTGGAAGACCAGGGTTCCATCTCTGGGTTGGGAAGATTTCCTGGAGGAGGGCATGGCAACCCACTCCAGTATTCTTGCCTGGAGAATCCCCTTGGACAGAGAAGCCTGGCAGGCTACAGTCCATGGGGTTCGCAAAGAATCAGATACGACCAAGCAACTAAGCACAGTGGCAGGGATCCCCAGCCTCCTTTGTCTAAGTCTTTTTCTTTTAGGCTACAGTTTTGCAATCATCTGCGAATGTTCTGTTGTGATGGGTGGTAGGAGGTGATCTTGTTAATATTTTGACACATGATCTTTTACTTCTTGTTTTCAGTTCAGGCCTCTCCTCCACTAACTGTGCTGTTTCCCTGAGGGTGCCCTAGGGAGTAAGCCTACACTTCTTGTGGATTTAGGTAGGGAGGGGCTTGTTACTTGGTTGTATGGGATTTAGGAGAGGATTTAAGCATCATATTGCTTTTTATATTGAATTGTAGACCATTCTACATGCTCACTTTCAGAACTACCTGGGGTTTCTGATTACTTCACCTTTTGGGGGTTCTGTTGCACATACTGGCTCCCCTCCAATTTACACATAGGCTTTATTTTACCTTTCTTCACTCTGTTAATTATATTATTGCTTATCATTTGCTTGTCAGTCTTCCAAAATTTTATTGTTGTCTTCTCTTCAAATTTCTGTGCCTCTGTGGTTTTATGACTTATTTATTCTTTGTAGTCATTAGAAAGATTTGAGGAGTGTGAGAGGCAAATGAGTGCTTTTAATCCGGAAATCCTAAAATACTCTATTATCCAAAACCTTGCAAGCCAACATTCTATTTATTGTTCTTAAATACCAAGGCCCCCCAAATGATTTACTTTTAATCATTATAAAATCCATTTGTCTTTCATTACTTTCTTTTCCATTTGTCTCAGTTGAAAGTAGCCAGTTAATTGCCTAGTTTTCTAAAATAATGTGCAGAGTTCTGCTCTTGTTATAGCTGATTAACTCCTTTTGGGTTGATAGTCCTGCAGATACCAAAGATAAACTCAGGACAACATATTAAAAAAAAAAAAAGCTATCAAAAAACACTGGTGAGCAACCAAAAGCAGACAGAAACTAGAGGGTAAGGTTCATCTGTACTTGTAAGAAGGAATTATCACTGGGTAAATTGCCATTTCTTATGGCATTTAACTTGAGGTCATGCCCAGTTTGGTACTGTGAAGGATGACTAAAATTTAGATGTAGACCCTCAGTCTTGGCTTGAAGAGTTTGGGGTTTGACTCCAGTCAAGTTAAATGCCTTCTGAAATAGTCAATAACCTTTGGAGAAATGTGACAGAATCCAGAATTTGGCTGGCTTAAAGAACTAGATGACACAGTTTGGAGCATTTGTACTAACTGAAAAATGAGGAATACAGAAAAAGTGATCCAGAGAGGAGTATAAGCTGTCTAAATCTTGCATATGGACAAACTCTGGGCAGCCTAACTAAGGCTAAAAGGATTGAACAGAGGTTTTAGTTTTCATTCCCCCACAGGGGAAACAAGAGTTTGGAGTTTGACTCCAGTCAAGTTAAATGCCTATTAAAATAGGCAATAATCTTTGGAGGAATGTGACAGAATCCAGATTTTCTACAACATATTATTTACAATGACCAGAATATAATCCAGAGTTTCTAGACATGCTCAAGGGAAAAGACAACTCTTTGAGATTGACCCTGAGGTGACCCATATGTTGAATTTAGTTCACAAGGATTTTAAAGTACCTATTATGACAATACTCAAGGAAGTAGAGAAACATAGATTATATAATAAATGAACAAATATGAAATCTCAGAAAGTCTCATCATTTTTCATAATGAACAAATAGACTATAAAAAATGGGAATGTAGACCTGAGAAGTGCTATATATGAAATAAAACATTTTATCAAATAGGCTTAATAGCAGATTGGAACTAACAAAAGGAAGCTTAGTGAACTTGCAGATAGATTAATAGGAATTATCCAGTCTGTAGAACAGAGAGGAAAATGACCCAAAGTAAAATGAATGGAGGCTCAGGGACCTCTGAGATAAAATAAAAATGTCTAATATATGTTTATTGGCAATTCCAGAAGGAGAGGAATGGGAGAATGGTACAGAAAAGTATTTGAAGAAATATTGGCCAAAATTGGTGAAAGGCCTAAAATTATCAATTCAAAATGAAAGAAAGTGAAAATTACTCAGTCGTGTCCAATTCATTTTGACTCCATAGACTGTACAGTCCACGGAATTCTCCAGGCCAGAATACTGGAGTGGGTAGTCTTTCCCTTCTCCAGGGGTATCTTCCCAACCCAGGAGTTGAACCCAGATCTCCCACATTGCATGCGGATTCTTGACGAGCTGAGCCACCAGAGAAGTGAAGCATGGCAAATCCACTCATGATCAATACAAAGAAAATCACATAGGGGCATGTTATATTCAGACTGCTGAAAGCCAAAGATAAAGAGAAAATCTTGAAAATAACCAGAAGTAAAACAGCTGGACCCTATAAAAAAGATTGCTGAAGATTTAAAAAAAAAACAAACCATCAACTCTAAATTCTGTATCATTAAAGCTACTTTAAAGATACAAATGAAATAAAGATGAACTTTTTTGGATAAACAAAAACTAAGAATTTAGTATCAGCAGACCTATACTACAAGGAGCTCTAAAGGAAATTCATCAGGTTAAAGGGTAATGATACCAGATGGAAAGTCAGATCTTTAGGAGATAGTAACTGTGTGAGGAAACAAGGATTAATCTTTTTTCCCCTTATCTTTTAAAATATACATGACTTTTTCAAGCAAAAACTATAACATTGTGTTGTAGAGCTCCTTAAAGTGGCAGGAATGGAGTGTGGTAAATGGTTCTTATATTACATGTGAAGGGGTTACAACATTAACTGAAGTAAACTAGTTAAGCTTAAGGATATATATTGTAAGTAAATCAGAAAGTGAAGAGGAACTAAAAAGCCTCTTGAGGGGAGTGAAAAAGTTGGCTTAAAGCTCAACATTCAGAAAACGAAGATCATGGCATCTGGTCCCATTGCTTCATGGGAAATAGATGGGGAAACAGTGGAAACAGTGTCAGACTTTATTTTGGGGGGCTCCAAAATCACTGCAGATGGTGACTGCAGCCATGAAATTAAAAGACACTTACTCCTTGGAAGAAAAGTTATGACCAACCTAGATAGCATATTGAAAAGCAAAGACATTACTTTGCCAACAAAGGTCCATCTAGTCAAGGCTATGGTTTTTCCTGTGGTCATGTATGGATGTGAGAGTTGGACTATGAAGAAAGCTGAGCAGGGAAGAATTGATGCTTTTGAACTGTGGTATTGGAGAAGACTCTTGAGAGTTCCTTGGACTGCAAGGAGATCCAACCAGTCCATTCTAAAGGAGATCATCCCTGGGTGTTCTTTGGAAGGACTGATGCTAAAGCTGAAACTCCAATACTTTTGCCACCTCATTCAAAGGGTTGACTCATTGGAAAAGACTCTGATGCTGGGAAGGATTGGGGGCAGGAGGAGAAGGAGACAACAGAGGATGAGATGGCTGGATGGCGTCACTGACTCGATAGACATGGGTTTGAGTGAACTCCGGGAGATGGTGATGGACAGGGAGGCCTGGCGTGCTGCGATTCATGGGGTCGCAAAGACTCGGACACGACTGAGCGACTGAACTGAACTGAATGCCTACAACAGTCTCTTAAAATATAGTGCTAAGAGGTATATTAAAAACCCATAGATGAAATAAAATGAAATTCTAAAAAAGTATTTGGGTAGCCCAAAAGAAGTCTCTGAAAGAAGAATAGAGACACAAACAGAAAACTTGGAGGGGAAAAAAAAAGAAAACTTGGGTCTGGGGAGAGAGGCTAATAAGATGGTAGCTCTAAATTCAGTCACATCAGTAATTAAGTGTAAATGTAAATTTTTAATAAAAGAGATTTTCTGTGTGTATATGCGTATCAAGACCCCACTACATAATGCGAGATATGCTTTGAATATAAAAGACAAGAGTTGAAAGTAAATGTGTAGGAGAAATTATACTATGTAAAAAGTAAATATGTGGAATTCCATGAAGGTCCAATGGTTAGGACTTGGTGCTTTCATTCCCTGGGCCCAGGTTTGACCCCCTAGTCAAACCTGGGCCCAGGGGTTCAGGATGGGGAACACGTGTACACCTGTGGCAAATTCACGTTGATGTATGGCAGAACCAATACAATATTGTAAAGTAATTAGCCTCCAATTAAAATAAATTTAAATTAAATAGTTTCATTATTTTATCTCTAAAATAATGAAAATAATGTGCAATTTCTTTACTGAACACAAGATGGCAGAGTAGTCACAATACTTGCAAAAATGGATCTGTGCATTGAATACAATGAAATATGCCATATTTTACTATGTGAACACACCTTTTTTCCTTCATTTATTTTAGAGCCAAAAAAATGAACGGTGGTGATTAGTGTAATACATAGGCATATCGCAGTATAGTGTCATAATAGTTTGTACATGTGTGATAAACATTAAATAAATTTTTGTTGGATGAATGTAATGTGGGGCTTTGGAGTTACATTTGTTTTTGAATTTTAAAACAAAAATTATTTTAAAATCTAATTATAAAAATACCACTTTTCCTTAGTAGCGGTAGTTCTCAGACTTTTTGGTTTTAAGATCCCTTTACTCCTTTAAAAATTATTGAGGACCTCAAAGAACTTCTGTTTATGATGTTCATATCTATTAATATTTAGAAATTGAAAGAATTTCTTAATTTAATAAAAAAATAAATTTACTGTATATTATCATAAATAATAATATTTTCATGAAAAATAACTATGTTTTCCAAAACAAAACATAGTGAATAAGTGGCATTGTTTCACATGTTGGCAGATATCTTTAATGTATGGCTTTGTAGGTGGCAACTATATTCTGACATCCCCTTCTGTTTTTAATCTTATGCACTTGTGAAAGAATGAAATTTTTAGAAAGGCAGGCAGCATCTTAGTATCACTATGAAAAAGTTTTGATCTTGGACCACTGAAAGAGTCTTGAGCTGTGGGGGAGCCCCTCAACTGTACTTTGAAACTCCCTGACTTATAGAACAAAGAAAAACTGAAATATTATCAGTTACAGTGTGTGGCCTGAGCCATGGGGATACAGTTCCCTCCTCATTGGTGGGCTGTAAAGGATTCACATATATTGTTACCCAACCTGAAAAATTGTGAGAGCCTCCTCTGGGAGATAGATTAATAGATATAATATATCACTTGAGTCTTACATTGTTCTGTGTCATCTAGAGCTAGGAGTTAAGAATAGTTTGGAGCATGCTGAATTCCAGTTCTGAGTTCAGTTATTTGAGATATGAGGTGTGATTCAGGTTCTCTAGGTGGCAAAACGCTTTTCCTATCTAACCAGAGTTGGAGAAGTAACTAAAAATAGAGCTCTCTGGAACTGGAACCACCCATTGCTGCAGAGAATGGAAGATGATCTGGCAGTTGAACATAGATTGCCATATGACCCAAGAAATTCAATCCAATGTATATACTCAAGAGAAATACAAATATATGTCCACATAAAGACATGTACACAAATGTTCATAGCAGCATTATTCATCGTAGCTAAAAAGTGGAAACAGCTTAAGTGTTCCTGAGCTGATGGGTGGATAAATAATATGTGATCCATCCATACATGGACTATGATTCAGCCATAAAAAGGAATGAAGTACTGATACGTGCAGCAGCATGGATGAATGTTGAAAGTAGTATACTAAATGACAGAAGGTAAACACAAAAGATGACATATTGTGTGATTCCACTTATGTAAAATGCCCAAAGTATGTAAGTCTAAAGAGACAGAAAGTACCTTTGTGATTACCCAGGGCCGGGGAGGATGGGAGAATTGCTCCCTGAAGAATGTTTCTGCATTTTGTTAAATTGTGGTATGTATTATATGGTCCATGACCCCTATATGCTGCTGCTGCTGCTAAGTCGCATCAGTCGTGTCCGACTCTGTACGACCCCATAGACGGCAGCCCACCAGGCTTCCCCATCCCTGGGATTCTCCGGGCAAGAATACTGGAGTGGGTTGCCATTTCCTTCTCCAGTGCCTGAAAGTGAAAAGTGAAAGTGAAGTCGCTCAGTCGTGTCCGACTCTTAGCGACCCCATGGACTGCAGCCTACCAGGCTCCTCCATCCATGGGATTTTCCAGGCAAGAGTACTGGAGTGGGGTGCCATTGCCTTCTCCATGACCCCTATATAGGGACTCATAATTTTTCACAATATCAGTATCAAAAACTTGAAGGGAGTCTCCCCTTTAAAGAACTGACAAGTCTCTGTTTGTTTCCATTTTAAAACTTTTTAAGATCAAATCATGAGAGTTCTGTAACTAGTATCTCTTTTATCCTTAGCTCCTAGGAACTTCAGGATCACTTTTAATTGCTTAGTCATAGTAATATTGTTAGATTTGGCAACTGGTATGTTTTCTGTTACACTTTTTAAAATTTGTACACACAAACTTACACAAGCTTGAGATTAATGTATTATGATAAGTCGCCCATAGTCTTTATCAGTAGCAGTTGGGGTTTAAATTACCACAAATTTAAATGTACATGAAAAACCAGAGGCAGTGTTTGCTAAGATGGAAGAGCTCTTTGCATGTAAAATGGCAACATTAGTATTCAGGTTATACCTGAAATGATATTGAAATGTCTCCCATCAATAACATTCAGGTAACAAAAGACATATTAATGCATCTCTGGTCAATAAGTTGTAAAGACTGTCATTCTGTGATTGATTTGATAATTTTGAAGTGGCTAGTTTTTATTCTAGGAACTTATGTGAGAGCTCAGAGTTCCAGATATATAACACAAACAAGATAATTTAGTTTGAAAATGTTAGAACAGATACTGCCGGTGCATGGCCTAAAGAGGTCAGTGTAGCTGTTTTTCTGAGTGTGCTTCCAATTGCACTGCAGCTCTGCTAGGCTGAATTAGCCATAAATGTACCCCCTGAATATTGCAATGGCATTTTTATTGGTATATTAAAGTATATGTTCCCAGTGGAACTGATTTAGCTTTAGTAAGTGACTCCTCGTCCTCTTTTTTCTCCCCCAGCTTCATTGAGGTACATTTCACCTATAACATTGTGTTAGTGTAGGGTGTACAGCATTATGCTTTGGTATGTGTATATGTTGTGAAATTAAGTTGCTGTTCTTCACAGTAGTCAGCCAGTCCATTTCTTCTATCTACTCCTGGTTGGGGTTTAAAAAACAAAATACAAAAAACAAAATATCAGCACAAAGGAGGGGATAGACAGGTAGGTAAGTCAGTAAGTAGCCTCCTTAAATCTCCCTCTACCACTGAAAGTCATCCGTGTAAATAATCTAAAAGCAACCGTTGGGCTATGACTAGAGGATCTTGGTCTCAGCCGAGTTTCGCACCATTTGGGATTGATGTTTCATGAATCCCTTCCTACCCATCCTTGTTCTTAATGTTATTATTAGGATTTAGGTTTTGCAAAATTTATTAGTAGCCTAGAATTAATGAGATTGTATCTTGGGGTCCATAAATACTATTCATTTATATTTAGAGGGCAGTCAGCTGTGTAAATCTGCCACACCCGAACAAAAAAAATAGAGTTTTAGAAAGACATTATGTCATTTTAAAATTTAGAAAGTTGCAAAATTCTAAAAGTCAAGTGGTAAGAACTCATGGGAGACAAATCTTGCGCTTTAGAAAGTGCTATTTAAAAGTCATGCAGGGTGCAGATTTGTTATTGTTTAGTTGCTAAGTCGTGTCTGACTCTTGGCAACCTTATGGACTATAGCCTGCCTGGCTCTTCTGTCCATGGGATTTTTCAGGCAAGAATACTGGAGTGGGTTGCCATTTACTCCTCCAGGGGATCTTCCTGACCCAGGGATTGAACCCAAGTCTTTTGCACTGCCTGCAGTGGCAGGCAGATTCTTTACTGCTGAGCCATCTGGGAAGCCCATGGTGTAAATAGAATACAGTAAAGCATGAAGGAAAAGCATAAAGCTAGGTTCTTTGTGACTGTTTTCTTCTGCCACAGTCAGGGGTCCAAGTTTTAGTTGGTAGGAAATGCTTTTGGAAAAAAAAAAAAATGGAAAGAGATAAAAGGGAAGAAGAAAAAGAGAGAAGAGAGTCTCTGAACCAGGGGAGATGCACCTGTCACATTTTGGGACAGGTTTGAAAGTCTCATAATTAGCAAATTACTAATACTGCCAAATGTGGTTGGATCTAACATTTCTTGGGCTTTAATTCCACACAGTGAGGGATTTTATAAGCATTCCTAGTTTTGTCCATTTGAAGGGGGTGAGAAGTTCTTCAGGTCTGGAGTCCATCAAAAAGGAGGATAGATTATGAGAGGATGAGGGTCGATCTAGAGAACTGGGAGGCAGTCAAGAACACATGTTGGAGATACAAGGCTCTCTGTGCTGATCAGGGACAGCTGTTGAACTGCCTGGTCATCTCCCTGCTGTTGCTGAAACACGTGGATTTCCATCAGAAGATTAGATGATCGTGTGTTATAGATTTCATGTTCCTGAGAAACACTAGAACTCTGCATGTTTGGAATGCATTCTCTGTCTTTAAAAACCTATTGGGAATAACTCTGATCCTAATCATTACTTCCTTGGACTGCAAGGAGATCCAACCAGTCCATTCTGAAGGAGATCAGCCCTGGGATTTCTTTGGAAGGAATGATGCTGACGTTGAAACTCCAGTACTTTGGGCACCTCATGCGAAGAGTTGACTCATTGGAAAAGACTCTGATGCTGGGAGGGATTGGGGGCAGGAGGAGAAGGGGACGACAGAGGATGAGATGGCTGGATGGCATCACTGACTCGATGGACGTGAGTCTGAGTGAACTCTGGGAGTTGGTGATGGACGGGGAGGCCTGGCGTACTGCGATTCATGGGGTCGCAAAGAGTCGGACATGACTGAGCGACTGAATTGAACTGAACTGAACTGAATCATTACTTCAGACATTTGTGGTCTCTGGGACTTCAGAGCATTAAACAATAGCGAAAATTCCTTCTAAATTGGCTGGGAAAGGTTTATGGGGAAGGAGAGAGGAGGGTGCTCTACCAGTTTCCCCCCCTACCTCCATTTTCCTGACTTATTTGGAGGACTGCTGAAAGAGAGATTTTGTGAATTTACCTCTTTTTGTTGCCTAAATTTCCTTTAAGTAATTTTATAAAGCAATTTTCCAAAATTAAATTGGTGGGGAAACTGCAGTACCCTTCTTGGGTTTGAAATTTAACTACTTTCCTTCAAAGGTGATTATATAGGATGAACATCTTAAATTATCTGAGTTTATTTAAATTCATGGAAGTCATTACATAAAGAAGGATTAATCCTGGAAATAAGAAAACCAGTTCTCCTTGCACTCTTGAGGTGTCTTGAAAGGCTAGGTTTGTCTACTATCTAGTTTTCAAATAAAGGATTAAAAGAAGTTCACTTCCTTGGGAAGGCTATTCAGTGAGCTCTTCTCCTCTATTTGTTACTTCTATTCTTCCTTCTTCTTAAAAGATAAAAATGTACCAGAAGGTGGACTCCTTCCAGGGTCCAGGAGTGGACTCTTGTCTAACACTTGGGAATGAATCGTCCAAGGAGACACATGTACTGACAGAGCAAAAGACATCATTGGAAAGGGGAACCTGGGTGGGAGAGAGCAGGGTGAGAGAACCCAGGAGGACTGCTCTGCCATGTGGCTCGCAGTCTCAGGTTTTATAATAATAAGGTTAGTTTTCCAGCTTGTCTCTGGCCAATCATCTTACTTGTGCCTGTGATTGCATCTCTCAGTCAAGATGGTTTCCAGTGCAAGGGTTTCCGGAAGGTTGGCAGGTGGGTGTCTCCTTACCCCTTATGCCCTCTCCTGAATTCTTCCAGCTGGCAGCAGTTTTGTCAGTTCTGGGTTCCATGTTGTGAGATAACACTCAAGCGGTT
Organism: Bubalus bubalis; assembly: GCF_019923935.1. Taxonomy (NCBI): domain Eukaryota; kingdom Metazoa; phylum Chordata; class Mammalia; order Artiodactyla; family Bovidae; genus Bubalus; species Bubalus bubalis. The sequence continues at coordinate 38,705,667 of NC_059166.1, forward strand.
ATTATCCTGCCTGGCCATGGCAGGAGTGTTTCTGTCAGTGGTTCCCTAACAAAAATATAGTTAAATATATGAACAGATGACATAAATATTTGGGGAAGATGAAAGAATTCCTAAGATCTAAACAGTAATCTTGGTTCCTTGAACAAGTGCAGAAAAGAACTGCTTGCTTTCACAGAGTGTGCCTCAGTGACCCAGTCCCCATCTCTCATCCTTTGCTGAGATGATCAATTTATGGATGACAGCTCCATTCTTTTTCATCAGATTCTCCTGCCAGGGCAATAGAGGATGATGTGATAATATGAGAGGTAGAGGTTGGGGCAGAGGGATGGGAAGAGAGAGAACTTTTAAAATATTAAATTCAGTGTTTCATGATTTTTTGTGTGTGTTGGGAGGGAGTTCTCTTATAGGTCTTTTGCACATCTTGCAAGCCGAGGCACTGACTCTGTCTTGTTCTAGCCACCTTTTCAGAAATTTTTGCATGGTGATCATCCTTCAGTGGTACAGGTAGTGTTTCCTTCTAGAGCAAAGAAAGGAGAGATTTGTTTACTGTTCAGTATAAACAGAGATCATGTCTGCCTCCAGAACAAAGGGCAGGTGTATTTACTGCCCCTTATAAAAGGTTCTTGGCTTCCTATGCTCAAGGTTCCTTTTCCATCATGCAGCACGTTGAGTGTACAGCTGCTTATCTGGCCCTCTTCACAAAGCTCTGTGGGAATTGAGGCTCGGAAAACTTACGTAGGTGCTGAATTTTCTAGTTACTGCTGCTGATGTAAGTACTCAGCTATCCTTTGTCTCTAACCTAGGAGTCTCGTGTTTTCTGTCAGGACCCATGAAACCAGCAGCCTAACTTGTTAGCTTGCAAGTATGGTGAAACCTCAGACCCTTTATATCCTTAATACTTCTGAGTAACGGTTTGTTAAGTGGGATGTATTTGGAAAAATTTATTAAAACATCTACTTTGTACAGTTTTTAAGAAGTTCATTTAGGGTATTATTTCTCCTTATTTGATGTAGGCTTTGTTTATAATGTCAGCCCATATATGGAGTATCATCCTGGCGGAGAAGATGAACTTATGAGAGCAGCAGGATCAGATGGCACTGACCTTTTTGATCAGGTAAGGTGCTGAAAGTGATCATTCTATCCTAGTTGGGACCACACTCTTAGGTTCAGTAGTGTGGCAGTGGTAGAGAGAAAGAAAATAGTGGCATAAATTTCAGATGTGTTGGCTTGAATTTTGAAGTGTGGGAAGATGCTCATAAATAGCAACTGCTCATTTAATTTGCCTTTGAATTAGGAATAGAAATATGCCTTCGTCTGACAAATGCTTTATTTTGTATTTTAGTGATAATTAATAACCATGTTGTAGTACTGGACTTTACCAGTTGAGATACCTGAACTAGTTGAGTTATTTTTAGAGTTGCCTTCTGAACAAATGAAATTTAATTTCTGTTCCTCTTATGTTCTCATCCATTTGGAGATTTATTTTTTTACCAGGCTACCAGAAATACAATTTGTTTTGTATTTTAATGTACTTACACGCACCTGCTTAAATAGCCAAATATCATTTGCTATTAGTGTTTTTACTGGCTTGGAAAAAAGTCATTTTTGCTTATCAGTGATACTAGGATTCTCCTTGGGAGGCTCTTATTGCTAATTTAAGGTAAATTCCCATTGTAATTTGGTATTGGTTATCTGCTAGCAATGCAAGTGAAATAGAAAACTGGGAACATTTGCCAGGAAAATTTATTTACCAGGTTTTCATCTCTTCTGTGTGTCAACTGGAAAAAACAAACAAAACAGTGTGAGAATTGTGATTAAGTTTTATTGGTGGCAAAATGAGAGCTGTAGTCTGGGAGACAGCATTTCAGAGAGCTCTGAGAAACTGCTCCAGTGGGTTGCAGGAGAGGTCGTATGTTTTTAGTGAAGTGGGGTACATGTCGTCAAGCTCATATTTCGGCAGAGGCTTGCTGTTAGTCACAAAGAGCAGATGTCACTCTTAGTGATTTTAATGCTTCCTAAGTGTGAGAAGATGTAAGAATTTAGGCTTATAAAATCTTCTCTTGAAAATATCTAACTCTCTGAAGGCCCTTTTTGCCAGTTTTTACCGGAACACAGAGTGTCTCATTCTTGATCTGTGCCCTGAATTCCTTTCAGGGTATGTTGAAGGTCAGTGGCTGCAGTGGCTGGTGACTTCATCTTTGTAGAGGCAGATGGCAAGAGACAATTTTTAGTTGGCTCCTGTAACCTCTTGATGGCTGAATGTACTCTGCCATAGATGAATTTCCAGTAACATCTAGTCCTGTTTATATTTCTTAGTGTCATGTGATTGTAAGGACCTTATTTAAGCTTGTTTGGGGGAAATCATAAGAACTACTATATTGTTCTTTAGCAAGTTCTACAATCCTTTTGTTGACTGAAAAAAAAAAAAAAAAAATGCACTCGGGGCATTATTGAGAACTATAGTCCAGAAGCAGCCTGTCAGATAGCTTTGAGAAGGTGTTCCCAAAGAGATAAGGGAGAAACCAGGATTTATAGGAATTTTTGCTGGGAAAAAAAAAACATCAATTGAATATCAAAAGATTATTACTAATCACAAAAAGAAAACCTCTCAAGTTAATGATTTTAGTGTTTTTCTATGTATAGGAAGATCAATTACTCCTTTGATGTCACCTTAACTCTCTAGAGCCAGTATCCTCTTTTTCTCCGTCCTGAATTCTCCTTGGTGGGTGGTGATGGTTTAGTCACTAAGTCATGTCCAACTCTCTTGCTACTCCTGTGGACTGTAGCCCACCAGGCTCCTCTGTCCATGGCATTCCCCAGGCAATGCTGGACTGGGCTGCCATCTCCTTCTCCAGGGGATCTTCCCAACCCAGGTCTCCTGTATTTCACATGGATTCTTTACTGACTGAGCCACTAGAGAAGCCTGAATTCCCCTTAGGGCACGATAGCAGGCAGCTGTCATGGTTGATCGCTTTATGGCTACAAGATCCTTGTTTATTAAAATGGCAGGCTGCATTCTTTGTCCACACTAGTTACCAGATTGCTGCATTCCCCTTGTTTATGACTTTTCCTCACAGAAGGAAACTTTATATTTTAGAAACGATAGTGAAACTTCTTGTATCTTTAATGTTTAGTATTTGAGTTGTACAAAGAATGGTAAGTAATCTCTTTACTGTCAGACTTCTGTCTAGTTTTTTTTCTCACTCCTGATTACTTGTTTAGTATCTCCAGTTGTTGGATGCACAGTGTGATAACCTGTTGATACTTGAGCTTAGTGCACCCTCAGATAACATCAACTCATATTCTTCTTCCCTTTTCTCCCTCCTCTGTTTCCTGTTTCTGGAAATGAGAACTTGAAACCACTTGAGTAGTCTTTGCCCTCTCTTGTTGTGTTACCGAATCGGTCACCTGGACTTGTGCCCGAGTGTTAGCCTAGGCCGAGACCCCTTGTCTCAACCAGGGAGGTTCTTTTTTTGCTCAGATTCATACAACCAATGACAAAACCAGTGTTGAGACTGCAACAGCACAAGCTTTATTCAGTGATCAAAGGATGGAGAAGCAAGAACTAGTTCGCAGATCAATTCCTTGACCCTGCTCAGGCTGAGACACCATATATATAGAAGGCTGAGGTAAAATGGAAGGAATTTGGTAAAGAGTGGGAGGAATATTAATGACTTTTCTGAGACAAGGGTGTGGTTTGGATCCAGAACGAGGCAACAGTTCTTTTCAGTTGTTTTTTGGGGTTCCTCTGGTTGTTGTCATGGCAATTGTCAGCTGTTGTGGCGCTGGGGGATGTGTCCCTTAGCATGCTAATGTATTACAGTGAATGTATAGAGAGGGCTCAGTCCACTGGAGGTCAGCAGGTCTTCTGCCATTTGGGCCTAATTGGTTCTAACCGATTCTTTAGAAAGTTCTTTAGGAGCAGCTTCATCCTTTTCTAATTGGGCCAGAAACTCAGATAAGGGTAGTTAGTTTCCACATGAGGGATGGGCAGGGTTATGATTCTGGGGCAACACCCTGGGTAACAAAGGTGTCCCAATATCCAATTTCTGGTGAAATTCTGTGATTCTGTCTTTAAATATTGCACCTTTTCTCTTTCCCCACTGCCTCTGGTCAGGTCATCACCACCCTCTCTCACCCTAGTATTTTAATACTGCCCTGATACCTTTACCTTCAGTACCATTTAGATAACATGACAACTAAAGTAGTATTCTCAGAGACAGTTGTCTTAGAACCTTGCTCTACAGCTCTCGGAGGCTCACCATTGGCAGTTGTTGACTGAAAAATAGTCACAACCTGAAAAGTAAGAGTTCTTAGGACTTCATTCCCGGAGGCAGCATCTCAAGTAGCTCTGAGAAATTGCTCCAAGGAGGCAGGGAAGGAGTCAGATTTTATAGAAGTGTGCACCAAAGGGGGCAGATAGTCTGAACATGAAAGATTATTGTTAATTAAGAAAAGCCAGATATCTCAAACTAAGAAATTTAGCACTCTTCTATACATGGGACAATGACAGACTTTATTTCCTTGGACTCCAAAATCACTGCAGATGGTGAATGCAGACACAAAATTAAAAGACACTTGTTCCATGGAAGACAAGCTGTGACCAACCTAGACAGTGTATTTAAAAGCAGAGACATTACTTTGCTTACAAAGGTCCATGTAGTCATGTATGGATGTGACAGTTGAACCATAAAGAAGGCTGACTGCCAAAGAATTGATGCTTTTGAACTGTGGTATTGGAGAAGACTCTTGAGAGTCCCTTGGACTGCAAGGAGATCAAACCCATCAATCCTGAATATTCACTGGAAGGACTGATGCTGAGGATGAAGCTCCAGTACTTTGGCCACCTGATGCAAAGAACTGACTCACTGGAAAAGACTCTGATGCTGGGAAAGATTGAGGGCAGGAGGAGATGGGAATGACAGAGGATGAGATGGTTGGATGGCATCACTGACTCGATGGACATGAGTTTGAGCAAGCTCTGGGAGATAGTGAAGAACAGGGCGTCCTGGTGTGCTGCAGTCCATGGGGTCACAAAGAGCTGGACACAACTGAGCAATATGGAAGATACTAGCTTCAGGGCTTACTGAAATAATTTCCTTCAATGAAGTGTTTCTTAGCTATCTAGGGCCAGCATCCTGCGCCCATCTGTTTTTACATCCCCTATCCCTCATCTGTAGAGAGTGGCTGTAGCCTGATAGCAAGTATTCTCCTTTTTTAATTCCCTTTTAGAACTAACACCCAAAAAAGATGTCCTTTTCATTATAGGGGACTGGAATGCAAAAGTAGGAAGTCAAGAAACACCTGGAGTAACAGGCATATTTGGCCTTGGAATATGAAATGAAGCAGGGCAAAGGCTAATAGAGTTTTGCCGAGAGAACACACTGGTCATAGCAAACACCCTCTTCCAACAACACAAGAGAAGACTCTGCACATGGACATCACCAGATGGTCAACACTGAAATCAGATTGATTATATTCTTTGCAGCCAAAGATGGAAAAGCTCTATACAGTCAGCAAAAACAAGACCGGGAGCTGACTGTGGCTCAGATCATGAACTCCTTATTGCCAAATTCAGACTAAAATTGAAGAAAGTAGGGAAAACCACTAGACCATTCAGGTATGACCTAAATCAAATCCCTTATGATTATACAGTGGAAGTGAGAAATAGATTTAAGGGCCTAGATCTGATAGATAGAGTGCCTGAGATGGATGTTCATGACATTGTACAGGAGACAGGGATCAACACCATCCCCATGGAAAAGAAATGCAAAAAAGCAAAATGGCTGTCTGGGGAGGCCTTACAAATAGCTGTGAAAAGAAGAAAAGTGAAAAGCAAAGGAGAAAAGGAAACATAAAGCATCTGAGTGCAGAGTTCCAAAGAATAGCAAGGAGAGATAAGAAATCCTTCCTAGCGATCAATGCAAAGAAATAGAGGAAAACAACAGAATGGGAAAGACGAGAGATCTCTTCAAGAAAATGAGAGATACCAAGGGAACATTTCATGCAAAGATGGGCTCGTTAAGGTGGCAAGAATACACAGAAGAACTGTACAAAAAGATCTTCATAACCAAGATAATCACAATGGTGTGATCACTCACCTAGATAATCATGATGGTGTGATCACTCACCTAGAGCCAGACATCCTGGAATGTGAAGTCAAGTGGGCCTCAGAAATCATCACTATGAAC